>NW_025534416.1:17500-204826 GCF_020615455.1 Coregonus clupeaformis | reverse complement strand
GCTAGTCCAGTTAGGTCCTGAGTGGATGTAGGGGAAGAGGTAGCCTGGATGCTAGTCCAGTTAGGTCCTGAGTGGATGTGGGGGGAAGAGGTAGCCTGGATGCTAGTCCAGTTAGGTCCTGAGTGGATGTGGGGGAAGAGGTAGCCTGGA
The DNA here is from genome assembly GCF_020615455.1 of Coregonus clupeaformis. Taxonomy (NCBI): domain Eukaryota; kingdom Metazoa; phylum Chordata; class Actinopteri; order Salmoniformes; family Salmonidae; genus Coregonus; species Coregonus clupeaformis. The sequence goes on along the minus strand of NW_025534416.1, from coordinate 204,676 downwards.
TGCTAGTCCAGTTAGGTCCTGAGTGGATGTGGGGGAAGAGGTAGCCTGGATGCTAGTCCAGTTAGGTCCTGAGTGGATGTGGGGGAAGAGGTAGCCTGGATGCTAGTCCAGTTAGGTCCTGAGTGGATGTGGGGGAAGAGGTAGCCTGGATGCTAGTCCAGTTAGGTCCTGAGTGGATGTGGGGGAAGAGGTAGCCTGGATGCTAGTCCAGTTAGGTCCTGAGTGGATGTGGGGGAAGAGGTAGCCTGGATGCTAGTCCAGTTAGGGCCTGAGTGGATGTGGGGGAAGAGGTAGCCTGGATGCTAGTCCAGTTAGGTCCTGAGTGGATGTGGGGGAAGAGGTAGCCTGGATGCTAGTCCAGTTAGGTCCTGAGTGGATGTGGGGGAAGAGGTAGCCTGGATGCTAGTCCAGTTAGGTCCTGAGTGGATGTGGGGGAGAGGTAGCCTGGATGCTAGTCCAGTTAGGTCCTGAGTGGATGTGGGGGAAGAGGTAGCCTGGATGCTAGTCCAGTTAGGTCCTGAGTGGATGTGGGGGAAGAGGTAGCCTGGATGCTAGTCCAGTTAGGTCCTGAGTGGATGTGGGGGAAGAGGTAGCCTGGATGCTAGTCCAGTTAGGTCCTGAGTGGATGTGGGGGAAGAGGTAGCCTGGATGCTAGTCCAGTTAGGTCCTGAGTGGCTCAGTTGCAGTTAAAGCAGGACGTTTGCAACATCAGGATTGTGGGTTCGATTCCCGCTGGGTCCAACAATACCAAAATGTATGTATGTATGCATTACTATAAGTTGCTTTGAATAAAGTCAGGCACCGAGGCTGGTAAAGAGTTATATTATATGATACATTATCCAGGCACCGAGGCTGGTAAAGAGTTATATTATATGATACATTATCCAGGCACCGAGGCTGGTAAAGAGTTATATTATATGATACATTATCCAGGCATCCAGGCTGGTAAAGAGTTATATTATATGATACATTATCCAGGCACCGAGGCTGGTAAAGAGTTATATTATATGATACATTATCCAGGCACCGAGGCTGTTAAAGAGTTATATTATATGATACATTATCCAGGCACCGAGGCTGTTAAAGAGTTATATTATATGATACATTATCCAGGCACCGAGGCTGTTAAAGAGTTATATTATATGATACATTATCCAGGCACCGAGGCTGTTAAAGAGTTATATTATATGATACATTATCCAGGCACCGAGGCTGGTAAAGAGTTATATTATATGATACATTATCCAGGCACCGAGGCTGTTAAAGAGTTATATTATATGATACATTATCCAGGCACCGAGGCTGTTAAAGAGTTATATTATATGATACATTATCCAGGCACCGAGGCTGGTAAAGAGTTATATTATATGATACATTATCCAGGCACCGAGGCTGGTAAAGAGTTATATTATATGATACATTATCCAGGCACCGAGGCTGGTAAAGAGTTATATTATATGATACATTATCCAGGCACCGAGGCTGGTAACGAGTTATATTATATGATACATTATCCAGGCACCGAGGCTGGTTAGAGTTATATTATATGATACATTATCCAGGCACCGAGGCTGGTAAAGAGTTATATTATATGATACATTATCCAGGCACCGAGGCTGGTAAAGAGTTATATTATATGATACATTATCCAGGCACCGAGGCTGGTAAAGAGTTATATTATATGATACATTATCCAGGCACCGAGGCTGGTAACGAGTTATATTATATGATACATTATCCAGGCACCGAGGCTGGTAAAGAGTTATATTATATGATACATTATCCAGGCACCGAGGCTGGTAAAGAGTTATATTATATGATACATTATCCAGGCACCGAGGCTGGTAAAGAGTTATATTATATGATACATTATCCAGGCACCGAGGCTGGTAAAGAGTTATATTATATGATACATTATCCAGGCACCGAGGCTGGTAAAGAGTTATATTATATGATATAGTATCTTATATTCTAGAATGGGGTGTTACCCTCTGTCTGCGGACGCCACTGGAACTCCAGCACCACATCGTCGTGTCCCACGAAGGCGTGAACGGGGCTGTTGAGGTCCAGAGTGCTCCATAGCAACAAGCTGTTCTCCCGTCTCAGCTGGGGAACCATCACCGTAACCAGGCCATTGGAGAAGGGCTACACACACACACACACGGCCACACACACACACACACACACACACACCATTATAGACAGAAATACATCCCTAACACTTAGGCAGATATCCACTCTTCATATGAGGAGAACTGGTGAGAGGAAGAGTCAACTCACTGTATATCTGGCCTTCCACACTGGAACCTGACAGGACAGGATGTTCAGATACTTCCTTGGCTGTCTGTAGTCCCAGAACTGCACAGAGAGATTGAAGGACGACACGGTAATACAGTACAACGGGAGAATCATAGCTATGTGAATATCCCCGCATACCGTAAAACTTCAATTAATAGCCCAGGCGTTTATTTGCTTTAAAAAAAATCAATGAACACAACAGGCGCTTTTTTTTTTTTTTTTTTACAGACAGGCTTCTATTTGACCTAGGCCTCTATTTCCTTAAAGTACACAGCTTTTAGCTCATTTGCATAGTTCATTGTTTAATTCCAGCATTTTAATACATTTCTTCATTTCCTGCACTAATGTGTTGTCATTTACGGAGTGTAACCAGGCTTCCATCCAACCCTGTTATACCAGTAAAGAGTCAGATAAAAATAAAACTGGCAGGCCTGATGGAAACTGTCACAGGCGTACGTGAAATGCGGTGGACGAAGTCAAACTGGAAACGTACTTTCCTCTAAAGTAACCAGAGTATAAACAACCTCCACCCTGGGAGGAAAAACAACCCGCACAACCAGCTACTGCCGAATGGCGAAAACAACCCGCACAACCAGCTACTGCCGAATGGCGAAAACAATCCCACACAACCAGCTACTGCCGAATGGCGAAAACAATCCCACACAACCAGCTACTGCCGAATGGCGAAAACAATCACACACAACCAGCTACTGCCGAATGGCGAAAACAATCCCACACAACCAGCTACTGCCGAATGGCGAAAACAATCCCACACAACCAGCTACTGGGAGGAAAAACAACCCGCACAACAAGCTACTGCCGAATGGCGAAAACAATCACACACAATACACAATGAAAGACAGAGTGTTATATAGGGAAATATAATACAACATCATTGGAAAACAGGTGTACACAATTAAGACCAAACAAGACAAACACAGAAACATAGATCGGTAGTAGCTAGTACTCCGGGGACGACGAACGCCGAAGCCTGCCCGAGCAAGGAGGAGGGGCAGCCTCGGCTGAATCCGTGATAGAAACAGAACATTTGTCTGTAAAAACTTTCCAAAATGTCGACAACACTAAACACGCTAGACAAGGTGGGATCTTTTTTTGTGTCGATTAAAATGTAATACGCGAGAAACGTCAGTGGAAGTGCTTTTATGCGCAAATATTGATATAAATAACATCATCATACCGAAGTAAAATTGGAGTCACAGGATGACGTGTTGTGTGGTTTCCCACTAGGACTTGTCCGGGAAAGCCATGTTGTTTATTAGACTACAGATTAAATACGTTTTGATGAACATCACAGGGTGTTGAAGGTGCGAGGTGATGAGCTTGACGCTCCTTTCCAATAAATATCGAGGGTCTTATTCTGGTGACGTGATCATCGATGCTTGGCTGCCGTTTTGACAAGTAAAAAAGAATCTCTCTCTTTTGTCCATAATGACCTCATCATGTAGGCTATACCCACACTGTACCTGCGAGCTGCTGGCGAGAGCGCACGTGCCAAGACCAGAGAGGGCACACTCGCTATATATAATATATAATGGTCCTCTGTAGCTCAGCTGGTAGAGCACGGCGCTTGTAACGCCAAGGTAGTGGGTTCGATCCCCGGGACCACCCATACACAAAAATGTATGCACGCATGACTGTACGTCGCTTTGGATAAAAGCGTCTGCTAAAGGGCATATTATTTATTATTATAACGCACATTTCTTTGTGAGAAAACCATCGGTAGAGTTGAAAATGCAATGGAAAACCATTTAACTAGTATTTTTTAATTCGGTAGATGGGAATTTAACCGCAAAAGTTATTTTTATGTTCACTACGTCCTCAGCCTTTTATCAGCAACAAGTCAGTCTGATGGAAACATCTCTGGTGGGAAAATATGCATATTGTTTTTATGCTGATTTTTGAATATTCATATTAAAATCTGTCGCTAATTGGATGGAAACCTAGCTTGTGTCACGTTTCTTTTGTCTTAGTATGCCTCTATTGAAAAAAAATATATATAAATATTTTCCTTGACAGAATAATTAATTATCCTCTTTGACTGTGCATTTTCGGCAGTTCTTACTTCCGCCACTAGAGGGCGATTTGGCGATTTCTGGGGGTCTGAACGTCGACTGTTTTTGTACTTGCCAGTTAGCAGTTCTCAGCTGTTAGCAGCAGATGGCTAGAAGTTGATTACATGCGATAAAAACCGATGTTTGACAATTTGAGTAATTACGGAATTATTTAATGTAACAAATCAAACATTAAACCTCATAAACAATTCATGGAAATGTATGGTAACCTCTAAAAACAATTGATTTAGACCCGGCGTTCATTTGATGAAATGTGTGCCGTTCCCCAGCTATTAAAAGGGACAGGCGGCTATTTGAGACTTCGTTTAATTGAAGTTTTACGGTAGCTATGGCGTTCTAGGGAAAGATATGTATGTTAATTTACCCTGACTGAGTTGTCCTGACTGGACGTTGCCAGGATGTATTCGTTGTCAGGGTGCCAGTCCAGACCATGGATCTTTGACAGGTGAGCTGCAACATACTCCACAGCTGTGTTGGGTTTCTGGGAAATAGATACACATGACTATCAGACACAAACCGAGACACAGAGACACTCACTGAACATGTTACAGAGACACTCACTGAACATGTTACAGAGACACTCACTGAACATGTTACAGAGACACAGGGCACTTCAATATTTTCAATCTTAAATGAAATCTTTCCTTAAGGTGTAAAAAACCATGATCATTGAAAATTCTGCCACTCCTCTCTGATCAACTAGTCAGTGTGTACCAGTATACCATTTAGCATTGATCCTCCAGAGGTTATAGTGTGGTACTGTCCCTCTACTGACCCCAGAGGATCCTCCAGAGGTTATAGTGTGGTACTGACCCTCTTGTCCCAGATGCGAACGTCTCCATCATGACTGGAGGCCAGAAGGTTCTGATTACGCTTGTTCCACTTCACCTGGGATGCCCCCGCTACAGGGGGAGGGGGGGGGGGAGAGAGGGATGGAGAGAGAGAGAGAGAGAGAGAGAGAGAGAGAGAGAGAGAGAGAGAGAGAGAGAGAGAGAGAGAGAGAGAGAGAGAGAGAGAGAGAGAGAGAGAGAGAGAGAAACAGAGAGAGAGAGAGAGAGAGAGAGAGAGCAGAGAGAGAGACAGAGAGAGAGAGAGAGAAACAGAGAGAGAGACAGAGAGAAACAGAGAGAGAGACAGAGAGAGAGACAGAGAGAGAGAGAGATCATTCAGTACAAAGAATTTGAAACTATAAAATATGCAGAAGAAATCAAATATTTATTGGGTGAAAAGCCAAAATGTGCAGTTCTGGCAGCCAAATATGTGTCCTCCTGCCACAACCTGAGGGACAGCCAGTGAAAAGTGTAATGTAATGTCAATAATATTTCCTGTTTTGTTTTGGCTTTCATACCATGTAATGTGTCTTCTCAGTCAGGTTGAGACTGGTCGACTACTATTGCTTTAATGTATTCTTATTCTCATTAATATTGTTGTTGTAGTTGCTGTTAATGGTAATCCCATTTCCACTACTACTATTATTATTGCTGTTGGTCCCAACATTTTTGGTATATGTATACTTTGACAATGTAAGTAATTTAACTTGCCATGTCAATAAAGTCTACTGAATTGAAAGGAGGGAGGGATGGAGAGAGAGAGAGAGAGAGAGAGAGAGAGAGAGAGAGAGAGAGAGAGAGAGAGAGAGAGAGAGAGAGAGAGAGAGAGAGAGAGAGAGAGAGAGAGAGAGAGAGATGGTGAAAGAGAGAGAGAGAGAGAAAGACCTGTGGTGTTGATGGTATCAATCAATCAATCAATTTTATTTTATATAGCCCTTCTTACATCAGCTAATATCTCGAAGTGCTGTACAGAAACCCAGCCTAAAACCCCAAACAGCTAGTAATGCAGGTGTAGAAGCACGGTGGCTAGGAAAAACTCCCTAGAAAGGCGAAAGCCTAGGAAGAAACCTAGAGAGGAACCAGGCTATGAGGGGTGGCCAGTCCTCTTCTGGCTGTGCCGGGTGGAGATTATAACAGAACCATGCCAAGATGTTCAAAAATGTTCATAAGTGACAAGCATGGTCAAATAATAATCAGGAATAAATCTCAGTTGGCTTTTCATAGCCGATCATTAAGAGTTGAAAACAGCAGGTCTGGGACAGGTAGGGGTTCCATAACCGCAGGCAGAACAGTTGAAACTGGAATAGCAGCAAGGCCAGGCGGACTGGGGACAGCAAGGAGTCACCACGGCCGGTAGTCCCGACGTATGGTCCTAGGGCTCAGGTCTCTCAGTTGGCTTTTCATAGCCGATCATTAAAGAGTTGAAAACAGCAGGTCTGGGACAGGTAGGGGTTTCGTAGCCGCAGGCAGAACAGTTGAAACTGGAATAGCAGCAAGTCAATGAAATTATAAAATATACAGACCACAAATTCCAATTGGCTATACTTAAACTCTTTAACATCATCCTTAGCTCTGGCATCTTCCCCAATATTTGGAACCAAGGACTGATCACCCCAATCCACAAAAGTGGAGACACATTTGACCCCAATAACTACCGTGGGATATGCGTCAACAGCAACCTTGGGAAAATCCTCTGCATTATCATTAACAGCAGACTAGTTCATTTCCTCAGTGAAAACAATGTACTGAGCAAATGTCAAATTGGCTTTTTACCAAATTACCGTACGACAGACCACGTATTCACCCTGAACACCCTAATTAACAAACAAACCAAAAGAAAGGCAAAGTCTTCTCATGCTTTGTTGATTTCAAAAAAGCTTTTGACTCAATTTGGCATGAGGTTCTGCTATACAAATTGATGGAAAGTTGGGTTGGGGGAAAAACATCCGACATTATAAAATCCATGTACACAAACAACAAGTGTGCAGTTAAAAAACACACACATTTCTTTCCACAGGGCCGTGGGGGGTGAGACAGGGATGCAGCTTAAGCCCCACCCTCTTCAACATTTATATCAACGAATTGGCGAGGGCACTAGAACAGTCTGCAGCACCCGGCATCACCCTACTAGAATCTGAAGTCAAATGTCTTCTGTTTGCTGATGATCTGGTGCTTCTGTCCCCAACCAAGGAGGGCCTACAGCAGCACCTAGATCTTCTGCACAGATTCTGTCAGACCTGGGCCCTGACAGTAAATCTCAGTAAGACAAAAATAATGGTGTTCCAAAAAAGGTCCAGTTGCCAGGACCACAAATACAAAATTCCATCTAGACACCGTTGCCTTAGATCTGAGAGACAAGGCAAGAAGGGCCTTCTATGCCATCAAAAGGAACATAAAATTCGACATATGAATTAGGATCTGGCTAAAAATACTTGAATCAGTTATAGAACCCATTGCCCTTTATGGTTGTGAGGTCTGGGGTCCGCTCACCAACCAAGAATTCACAAAATGGGACAAACACCAAAAATATCCTCAGTGTACAACGTAAAACACCAAATAATGCATGCAGAGCAGAATTAGGCCAATACCCGCTAATTATCAAAATCCAGAAAAGAGCCGTTAAATTCTACAACCACTTAAAAGGAAGCGATTCCCAAACCTTCCATAACAAAGCTATCACCTACAGAGAGATGAACCTGGAGAAGAGTCCCCTAAGTAAGCTTGTCCTGGGGCTCTGTTCACAAACACAAACAGACCCCACAGAGCCCCAGGACAACAATACAATTAGACCCAACCAAATCATGAGAAAACAAAAAGAGAATTACTTGACACATTGGAAAAAATTAACAAAGAAACAGCGCAAACTAGAATGCTATTTGGCCCTAAACAGAGAGTACGCAGTGCAGAATACCTGACCACTGTGACTGACCCAAACTTAAGGAAAACTTTGACTATGTACAGACTCAGTGAGCATAGCCTTGCTATTGAGAGAGGCCACCGTAGGCAGACCTGGCTCTCAAGAGAAGACAGGCTATGTGCACACTGCCCACAAAATGAGGTGGAAACTGAGCTGCACTTCCTAACCTCCTGCCAAATGTATGACCACATTAGAGACACATATTTCCCTCAGATTACAGCGATCCACAAAGAATTTGAAAAAACAAACCCTAATTTGATAAACTCCTTTATCTATTGGGTGAAAAACCACAGTGTGCCATCACAGCAGCAAGATTAGTGACCTGTTGCCACAAGAAAAGGGCAACCAGTGAAGAACAAACACCATTGGAAATACAACCCAAATTTATGTTGATTTATTTTCCCATTTGTACTTTAACTATTTTCACATTGTTACAACACTGTATATAGACATAATATGACATTTGAAATGTCTTTATTCTTTTGAAACTTCTGAGTGTAATGTTTACTGTTAATATTTATTGTTTATTTCACTTTTGTTTATTATCTATTTCACTTGCTTTGGCAATGTTAACATACGTTTCCCATGACAATAAAGTGCTTTGAATTTAATTGAATGGAATTGCGAGAGAGAGAGAGAGGAGGGATGGAGAGAGAGAGAGAGAGAGAGAGGAGGGATGAGAGAGAGAGAGAGAGAGAGAGAGAGAGAGAGAGAGAGAGAGAGAGAGAGAGACATAGACAGAGAGAGAGAGAGAGAGAGAGAGGAGGGATGAGAGAGAGAGAGAGAGAGAGAGAGAGAGAGAGAGAGAGAGAGAGAGAGAGAGAGAGAGAGAGAGAGAGAGAGAGAGAGAGAGAGAGAGAGAGAGAGAGAGAGAGAGAGAGAGAGAGAGAGAGAGAGAGAGAGAGAGAGAGAGAGAGAGAGAGAGAGAGAGAGAGAGAGAGAGAGAGAGAGAGATTGTGAATCCAAGACAGATGAACTGGAAAGGCCAAACTCTGATTATTTAAAGATTGAAGTGCATACTCACCCACTGCAGACAATGTCACTGTAGGTTTCCTTGTGTCTCTGTGAGATCATACAGACAGATTTACAGTGTTGTTAAGGCCTAACATCAATCATTTCATCTAAAGGCTGGTTTCCTTGTGTCTCTGTGAGATCATACAGACAGATTTACAGTGTTGTTAAGGCCTAATATTAAAGGCTGGTTTCCCGGACATATATCAAGCCTAGCCCTGAACTATAAACCATCTACATGATTCTACATTGAAAGTGAAAACAGATGAAAGTATGGATGCAGAGAGAGAGAGAGAGAGAGAGAGAGAGAGAGAGAGAGAGAGAGAGAGAGAGAGAGAGAGAGAGAGAGAGAGAGAGGGAGAGGGAGAGGGAGAGGGAGAGGGAGAGGGAGAGGGAGAGAAAGAGAGAGAGAGAGACAGGGAGAGAGACAGGGAGAGAGAGAGAGAGAGAGAGAGAGAGAGAGAGAGAAGTGTTTATAGTAAAGTGGTATATCCTACCTGGTGTCCCAGATACAGATGTAGGTGTCTACAGAGCTGGTGACCAGATACTCTGGTTCAAACCAGGACCAGTCCAAGTCACTGTAGGATACGAACACAATCAGTGACCTGGCAACATAGATGCTACAGTACATAACCAGAAACATCAGGCTGGGGCCCAAATAGCACCCTATCCCCTATATAGGGCACTCCATTTGACCAGGGCCCTCTATAGGGAATAGGGTGCATGTTGGGCCCCAGCCTAGAGCATCTCCTCTGTGTTACCTGATGACTCGTGTGTGTCCCTGCAGGGACGCGTGGACTTCCCCACAGCCATCCCGCCATGTGTACAGGTCCACCCGCTGGTTACTCTGCAAACACAAAACCCACAGGGCCTACTGAGCAGAGACTGGATGTTATGGTGCCACCACGTGGGCAGTGATGTCTGCTAAATGACTCTCTGGATAAGAGAGTCTGCTAAATGACTCTCTGGATAAGAGCGTCTGCTAAATGACTCTCTGGATAAGAGCGTCTGCTAAATGACTCTCTGGATAAGAGCGTCTGCTAAATGACTCTCTGGATAAGAGCGTCTGCTAAATGACTCTCTGGATAAGAGCGTCTGCTAAATGACTCTCTGGATAAGAGCGTCTGCTAAATGACTCTCTGGATAAGAGCGTCTGCTAAATGACTCTCTGGATAAGAGCGTCTGCTAAATGACTCTCTGGATAAGAGCGTCTGCTAAATGACTCTCTGGATAAGAGCGTCTGCTAAATGACTCTCTGGATAAGAGCGTCTGCTAAATGACTCTCTGGATAAGCGCGTCTGCTAAATGACTCTCTGGATAAGCGCGTCTGCTAAATGACTCTCTGGATAAGCGCGTCTGCTAAATGACTCTCTGGATAAGCGCGTCTGCTAAATGACTCTCTGGATAAGCGCGTCTGCTAAATGACTCTCTGGATAAGAGCGTCTGCTAAATGACTCTCTGGATAAGCGCGTCTGCTAAATGACTCTCTGGATAAGAGCGTCTGCTAAATGACTCTCTGGATAAGAGCGTCTGCTAAATGACTCTCTGGATAAGAGCGTCTGCTAAATGACTCTCTGGATAAGCGCGTCTGCTAAATGACTCTCTGGATAAGAGCGTCTGCTAAATGACTCTCTGGATAAGAGCGTCTGCTAAATGACTCTCTGGATAAGCGCGTCTGCTAAATGACTCTCTGGATAAGAGCGTCTGCTAAATCACTCAAATATAAAAAGTAAATGTAAAACGATAGAAAAAAGTATATTTAAGGCAATTTGATGAAATGTTAATGTTATTGTTGCCGTTTTAACAGAGTTACTCACAGAGGCAGCGAAGACGTGGGACTCCGCCTTGTGAGGGTTCCACTGAACTGTCCCCACGTCCCACTTGCTCGGTCTACCAATCTTCCTGGGCGCTTCAGAAGGAGTCTCCAGGTTCACCACATACAGAAACCTCCGTCTACAGGAGGGGAGATACAACACACAGGATATTACCACCTCCCATCCATTTACATCTGATTCATCCACATTTATGCCATTTAGCAGACGCTTTTATCCAAAGCGACTTACAGTCATGCGTGCATACATTTGGAGGGTCCCGGGGATCGAACCCACTACCCTGGCGTTACAAGCACCGTGCTCTACCAGCTGAGCTACAGAGGACCACCATCGTGACATGACACTGTTGCCTTATGGCCTGATAGATGTTGACTGAGGCAGAGCTACAGTGATGTTGACTGAGGCGGAGCTACAGTGATGTTGACTGAGAGAGAGCTACAGTGATGTTGACTGAGGCGGAGCTACAGTGATGTTGACTGAGGCGGAGCTACAGTGATGTTGACTGAGGCGGAGCTACAGTGATGTTGACTGAGGCAGAGCTACAGTGATGTTGACTGAGGCGGAGCTACAGTGATGTTGACTGAGGCGGAGCTACAGTGATGTTGACTGAGGCGGAGCTACAGTGATGTTGACTGAGGCGGAGCTACAGTGATGTTGACTGAGGCGGAGCTACAGTGATGTTGACTGAGGCGGAGCTACAGTGATGTTGACTGAGACGGAGCTACAGTGATATTGACTGAGGCAGAGCTACAGTGATGTTGAATGAGAGAGAGCTACCAGTGATGTTGACTGAGCGAGAGCTACAGTGATGTTGACTGAGGCAGAGCTACAGTGATGTTGACTGAGGCGGAGCTACAGTGATGTTGACTGAGACGAGAGCTACAGTGATGTTGACTGAGGCAGAGCTACAGTGATGTTGACTGAGAGCAGAGCTACAGTGATGTTGACTGAGGCAGAGCTACAGTGATGTTGACTGAGGCGGAGCTACAGTGATGTTGACTGAGGCAGAGCTACAGTGATGTTGACTGAGGCAGAGCTACAGTGATGTTGACTGAGGCAGAGCTACAGTGATGCTCAGCTGAGAGGCAGAGCTACAGTGATGTTGACTGAAGCAGAGCTACAGTGATGTTGACTGAGGCAGACCTACAGTGATGTTGACTGAGGCGGAGCTACAGTGATGTTGACTGAGGCAGAGCTACAGTGATGTTGACTGAGGCAGAGCTACAGTGATGTTGACTGAGGCGGAGCTACAGTGATGTTGACTGAGGCAGAGCTACAGTGATGTTGACTGAGGCGGAGCTACAGTGATGTTGACTGAGACAGAGCTACAGTGAATCAACAGCCTCAGCTGGTAAGGAATGTCAGTGTGTGGTGATGGTGCTGTAACCTGTGGTAAAGAACTGGACTGGTACCCACCCAGACAGGACAGCATGTCGACCCAGGCAGTCCACGGACATAGCAGTGGCCTGAAAAGATAACAACCAACAAGCATAGTATTATTTGTTAGGGGGTAGATCAGCTTAATATTGCAGAAAGATTGTAGCTTCCATTAATGTAATTGTTCGCATCAATTCCAATCCCCCATATTTATATATATTTTTTTTTATATACAGTACCAGTCAAAGGTTTGGACACACCTACTCATTCAAGGGTTTTTCTTTATTTTTACTATTTTCTACATTGCAGAATAATAGTGAAGACATCAAAACTATGAAATAAAACATACGGAATCATGTAGTAACCAAAAAAGTGGTTAAACAAATCAAAATCTATTTCATATTTGAGATTCTTCAAATAGCCACCCTTTGCCTTGATGACAGCTTTGCACACTCTTGGCATTCTCTCAACCAGCTTCATGAGGTAGTCACCTGGAATGCATTTCAATTAACAGGTGTGCCTTCTTAAAAGATCATTTGTGGAATGTCTTTCCTTCTTAATGCTTTTGAGCCAATCAGTTGTGTTGTGACAAGGTAGGGGGGTATACAGAAGATAGCCCTATTTGGTAAAAGACCAAGTCCATATTATGGCAAGAACAGCTCAAATAAGCAAAGAGAAATGACAGTCCATCATTACTTTAAGACATGAAGGTCAGTCAATACAGAACATTTCAAGAACTTTGAAAGTTTCTTCAAGTGCAGTCACAAAAACTATCAAGCACTATGATGAAACTGGCTCTCATGAGGACCGCCACAGGAATGGAAGACCCAGAGTTACCTCTGTTGCAGAGGATCAGTTCATTAGAGTTACCAGACTCAGAAATTGCAGCCCAAATAAATGCTTCACCGAGTTCAAGTAACAGACACATCTCAACATCAACTGTTCAGAGAAAACTGTGTGAATCAGGCCTTCATGGTCGAATTGCTGCAACGAAACCACGACTAAAGGACACCAATAAGAAGAAGAGACTTGCTTAGGCCAAGAAACACGAGCAACGGACATTAGACCGGTGGAAATGTGTCCTTTGGTCTGGATTCCAAATTTGAGATTTTTGGTTCCAATCGCCGTGGCTTTGTGAGACACGGTGTGGGTGAACGGATGATCTCCGCATGTGTATTTCCCACCGTAAAGCATGGAGGAGGAGGTGTTATGGTGTGGGGGTGCTTCGCTGGTGACACTGTTTGTGATTTATTTCGAATTCAAAGCACACTTAACCAGCATGGCTACCACAGCATTCTGCAGCGATTCGCCATCCCATCTGGTTTGGGCTTAGTGGGACTATCATTTGATTTTCAACAGGACAATGACCCAACACACCTCCAGGCTGTGTAAGAGCTATTTTACCAAGAAGGAGAGTGATGGAGTGCTGCATCAGATGACCTGGCCTCCACAATCCCCCGACCTCAACCCAATTGAGATGGTTTGGGATGAATTGGACGGCAGAGTGAAGGAAAAGCAGCCAACAAGTGCTCAGCATATGTGGGAACTCCTTCAAGACTGTTGGAAAAGCATTCCAGGTGAAGCTGGTTGAGAGAATGCCAAGAGTGTGCAAAGCTGTCATCAAGGCAAACGGTGGCTATTTGAAGAATCTCAAATACAAAATATATTTTGATTTGTTTACCACTTTTTTGGTTACTACATGATTCCATATGTGTTATTTCATAGTTTTGATGTCTTCACTATTATTCTACAATGTACAAAACCCTGGAATGAGTAGGTGTGTCCAAACTTTTGACTGGTACTGTATATATACACACACACTACATACATATCTTTAAAAAATATATTTTCCTTTATTATTTTCCCCTAACCCTACCACTCCTCCCCTAATTGGAGTAAACTAATTAACAACAACACTTAGGCTTCTACTTCCAGCTTATACACACTATATACATTTTATGGACATAATCTTTTTTACAATAGTTATATTTTATTTGTTTTTAGTCCTGCCCTTCCTCTACCCTCAACCTCTCCCATCTATTTCTGATGTAATAATAATATATAATAATAATAAGCCATTTAGCAGACGCTTCTATCCAAAGCGACTTACAGTCATGCGTGCATACATTTTTGTTTGTGTATGGGTGGTCCCGGGGATCGAACCCACTACCTTGGCGTTACAAGCGCCGTGCTCTACCAGCTGAGCTACAGAGGCCCACAAATGTCCATTCAGTTTGATTTCTATTTGCCATATATTTTTAACTGTGCTGTTTCACAAAAGTTCTGAAGATTTCTATTTTCATAGTTTCTACAGATTGTAAATGAAAGATAAATAGTTTTGCTAAAAGTATTATTATACTATTGATCGATTGACTATGACTTTTCTAATCACCCAGTACTGCTATATGCAGCGTTAGCTCCAGGTACATTTTGCAATTCTTCAGCCATTCCTGGACCTGTGACCAAAAAGTATTATTATGAAGTAATATTTATGGTTAGTTTCCGAGTCAGTGAAGATCATGTGAGCATCATGCAGAGGGCCAGTAAGATGGGACCATTTAGCCAGCAGCATCTGAGTCAGCAGTGCAGCACGTTTGGTTTTTTATTTGTTTTCATGCAAAGTATTGCTGCGAGAACTTGTGCATGGATCAATGTCTGTAAACTGGATATGTGGGATCTAGTGCATTTGACCTGATGAAACAAAACTCCCAACAGTCCTGCAACTGAGTGGGACATCTTTGAACTGTGACACTTTTAGGGAACTTACTCCCTCACTACTCAAAGATAACTACCACTTTTTCACTAGGGACAGTATGACATCACCACAGACAGAATAGGAAAGTTATAAATATCTTTGGCAACACATGTTGCATTAGCTAGCTACATCTCACAACTCTCATTTAAAGCCTGTTTTACTAAAGTACCTGTGCATCTCGGAATTCCACCACGACATTCTCACTACTCCAGCGAGCCGCCATCTTCCTCTGCCCCAACAACATCAACCAGACCTTCAACGATGCCCCGAGTCTCAAATCACGGACAACGCGATAACTACTTTCTGTCTTCTGATTGGTTGATGATGTGGCCATAGCTATCCAAGATGGCTGCTACCATGGTGGAACATGTTGTCGCAGATGCAGGAGCGTTTTTGAAGAAAGCACCTCTTCAGGTGAGGTTAAAACTTCGTCACATAACAGTAGCGATGTTCTTCAGTAGTTACATCACCCAAGGATCATGAAAATAATTTTTTTGCACAAACTGCGTGGTTGATGTCAGGTCTGGCTATCTAGTTAACGTGGTTCATCCTGTTTAAATGGCCACATGAATATCATGTACCTGCGTATATTATGATTTTGACATTGCTATATATATATATATATTTTTTTTATATTCTAGGAAATCGGGAAGAATATCTACACCCTGAAGGATGTAGTCGAGGAAATTAGAGACAAGCCAACCCGGAGGAGCCTGTCTGTTCTACCATATCAACTCAACTTCAGAGAACCAAACCCTGAGTGCATCAGATTAGGTAGCTAAGGTTTTTAAAATGACACATTTGGTCCGTTTTGGTTGTTCATTTGTTGTTGTACTGGGTATTTGTTTTGTAGACACTCGGCCTCTCCAACATCACTTCTTTAGCTGTTGATGTTGCTAAACATATTTCCCAGAATTGTGATGATGATGGTACTGAATGTTGTGGTCTGTTTTCAGTAACCGAGTTCTCCAAGAAGACCGGAGACTACCCCAGCCTCTCTGCCACAGACATCAAGGTGTTGGCTCTGACCTACCAGTTGGAGAGGGAAAACGTTGGGACTGACCACCTGAAGAAAGAACCTGAGGTCAAGGTAAGACAGGGATCGATGAGATGCGACCCCCAAATGGCAGCCTATTCCCTTTGTGCACTATATAGGGAATAGGGTGCCATTCTCTGGTCTAAAGTAGCGCACTATATAGGGAATAGGGTGCCATTCTCTGGTCTAAAATAGTGCACTATATAGGGAATAGGGTGCCATTCTCTGGTCTAAAGTAGTCCACTATATAGGGAATAGGGTGCCATTCTCTGGTCTAAAGTAGCGCACTATATAGGGAATAGGGTGCCATTCTCTGGTCTAAAGTAGCGCACTATATAGGGAATAGGGTGCCATTCTCTGGTCTAAAGTAGTGCACTATATAGGGAATAGGGTGCCATTCTCTGGTCTAAAGTAGCGCACTATATAGGGAATAGGGTGCCATTCTCTGGTCTAAAGTAGTGCACTATATAGGGAATAGGGTGCCATTCTCTGGTCTAAAGTAGCGCACTATATAGGGAATAGGGTGCCATTCTCTGGTCTAAAGTAGCGCACTATATAGGGAATAGGGTGCCATTCTCTGGTCTAAAGTAGCGCACTATATAGGGAATAGGGTGCCATTCTCTGGTCTAAAGTAGCGCACTATATAGGGAATAGGGTGCCATTCTCTGGTCTAAAATAGTGCACTATATAGGGAATAGGGTGGCATTCTCTGGTCTAAAGTAGTGCACTATATAGGGAATAGGGTGTCATTCCCTGGTCTAAAGTAGTGCACTATATAGGGAATAGGGTGCCATTCTCTGGTCTAAAGTAGTGCACTATATAGGGAATAGGGTGCCATTCTCTGGTCTAAAGTAGCGCACTATATAGGGAATAGGGTGCCATTCTCTGGTCTAAAGTAGCGCACTATATAGGGAATAGGGTGCCATTCTCTGGTCTAAAGTAGCGCACTATATAGGGAATAGGGTGCCATTCCATTTGGGACACAGCCAGGTGAAAGGGGTTAGTTATCGTACAGAACCTGAGTATGTAAGTGTTTCAATTGATCCACACCACAGCGTTGACATGTAGTCTGATGTCAGGTCCGGGTATGCAGTACAAGGAGACATCCAGAGGCTCCTGTTGGCGTGGCAGGGTTCCACTTTCCCTCAAAGGTACGGTCCAAAGAATGACATGAAATCAACTCTATTGTTAACCACAGTACTGATCCATAGTACTGATCCATAGTACTGATCCACAGTACTGATCCACAGTACTGATCCACAGTACTGATCCACAGTACTGATCCACAGTACTGATCCACAGTACTGATCCATAGTACTGATCCATAGTACTGATCCATATGCATGTTGTGATGTTAGACTAAGTAAATAAAACAACCTAAAAGGCGAACATCTAGAATAACCATGTGAATGGGAACCATATGGGACGATCGGAGTACAAATCAACCACTTCTGTCATAGTAAGATTTGTCCCTCATGGTCCAGAGGCCAGCTGATGGGTTGTTCAGTGGCAGACCGACGGCACCAGCACAGACACAGCACAGCTATAACCCTCCAGAGATAGGAGAGTACAACAGCTTCCAGTTCTGGAGGAATCCCCTGCCCTGCTTCGACGTGGACCTGCTGGAACTATTGGTGAGTAGAACACATACTATTTTTATTTTATTTAACCTTTATTTAACTAGGCAAGTCAGTTAAGAACAAATTCTTATTTACAATAGACGGCCTACCAAAAGGCCTCCTGCGGGGACGGGGGCTGGGATTAAAAATATATATATAAATATAGAACCAAACACACATCACAACAAGAGACAACACAACACTACATAAAGAGAGACAACACAACACTACATAAAGAGAGACAACACAACACTACATAAAGAGAGACCTAAGACAACAACATAGCATGGCAGCAACACATGACAACACAGCATGATAGCAACACCACATGACAACAACATGGTAACAGCACAACATGGTACAAACATTATTGGGCACAGACAACAGCACAAAGGGCAAGAAGGTAGAGACAACAATACGTCACGCGAAGCAGCCACAACTGGCAGTAAGAGTGTCCATGATTGAGTCTTTGAATGAAGAGATGGTGACCTCTGACCTGCTGGAGCTAGTGGGGAGTGCAACACAGACTACCTCTGCTCTGACCCTCAGCCACATAGTATCCTCTGAGCAACATGTCATCATGGTTCATGTCCTACTGCAGTTGTTGTGAGTGATCGAACCAAGTGATGGAAACGTTCATACATTGTACAGATTGACACAGTCGTCAAAGATGGATTCACAATGAAACCCCCCCCCCTCCCTCGCTCTGAATCATTGTCGATGTCAGTGCTGATGAATTGATGTAGTCCTTGTTGTTTATGTACAGAACATTGAGGACCTCTCAGTATCAAACAGTAGTGGAGCAGCAGACACCGTCCACACAGAACCTGGGACTGGGACCGGGTCAGAATAACCTCTCTTGCACAACACCTCACACACTTTATTCATCAACCGTGGAGCAGCGTCCACACAGAACCTGGGACAGGGACCGGGTCAGAGGAACACTCAGAGAGTCATTCAGAGGAGCACGGCAGTGGGTCGGAGGAGGAGGAGGAAGATGAGGAGGAGGAGGAGGAAGATGGCGGTGGTTGGATCACTCCTAGCAACATTAAACAGGTCCAGATGGAGACGGGGATCTGGGCGTCGCCTGCGGACGTTAAAGTGGGATGTCTCACCACTGACTTCGCTATGCAGGTACTGGCTGGGGCCCAAATGGCACCCTATCCCCTATATAGTGCACTAATTTTAACCAGGGCCCTTAGGTAGTGCAAAAGTAGTGCACTATATAGGGAATTGGGGTGCCATTTGGGACGTAACATGAAGATTCTGGTTAAATTAACTCGAATAGTTCAGCAAACTGTCATCTTATCTATGTAACTCTCCCTGAGTGGTAATAGTCGATGCTGTTATTTAAAGTTGATTAAATTCTGTTGATAAGACTCATTTAGATATACATTCAGAATCATGCAGTTGGTCAACTGTTTGATTGTTCAACAGAACGTCCTGATTCAGATTGGACTCCATGTCCTCTCTGTGAATGGGATGCTCATCAAGCAGGCCAGGAATTACATCCTGCGATGCCACGCCTGTTTCAAGTGAGTACCTCTTATCAGTAAAAGGCCCACCAAAAACGACCCATTGTCACAAGTACAGGTTTTGTAATTAGACAACTTGAAATGTTTACTCAACCTTTGTCTCAAGAAGCTTAATTAAACTGATAGTATCACATGTTATATTTGTTTTAGGACCACAACGAACATGAATAAGGTTTTCTGTACACACTGTGGCAACAAAACACTGAAGAAGATCGCGGTGACGGTCAGTGAGGACGGAAGCATGCAGATGCATTTCTCCAAGAACCCCAAAGTGCTTAACCCCAAGGGGAAGAGGGTAAGGGGGTGAAACCCAGACTACAACCAAACCTTCAACTGGGGGAGGAAACTCCTCTTACAGAATGATTCAGGATTTCTTCAGATAATGACATTTGTTGTATACTACTGGAGGTAGTATTAGAGGGAGGAGCTGACTGGAGGGAGGAGCTGACTGGAGGTAGTACTAGAGGGAGGAGCTGACTGGAGGGAGGAGCTGACTGGAGGGAGGAGCTGACTAGAGGGAGGAGCTGACTAGAGGGAGGAGCTGACTGGAGGGAGGAGCTGACTAGAGGGAGGAGCTGACTAGAGGGAGGAGCTGACTGGAGGTAGTACTAGAGGGAGGAGCTAATGTACACTCTGTTCCCCGTAGTACTCCCTGCCCCTGCCACAAGGGGGCAAACACGCCAGCAACCCCCACCTGGTGGAGGACCAGCGTTTCCCCCAGCAGCGTGTGTCCCGTAAGGCTCGCCAGAAGACTGACGTCTTTAACCCGGACTACCTGGCCGGGGGCAGTTCCCCTTTCTCTGATCACGACATATACAGCCGCTCTGCCAACCTGCACATCACAGACGGAGCAGGCGGAGGGGGTCGGAGACGGGCAAATCCCAACGCTGCCCGCAAGAAGAAATGTTGAGGCTGTCTGTTTCTACACACCAATAAAGAGAATTCCAGCAACTGAACTGTGAAGATAGCTGAATTTAATACTGCAGTTTTGTATGAATGACACAATCTTTTTTTTTAAGGAAAACTTTATTAATTCCATGTTCGAACGAAATGTTATACAGTAACTCAACTACCAAGTTTGTAAAAGCCATAAAAGGTATTTGCACTTTCAAGGCTTGTGCATGTAACCTGCTCTGACATTTTGATACCCTTTAATTAAAACTTTAAACAGAGTTCAAGGGTGCAACTTCTGTTTTGGATATATTTTAATAATCAACATCATCCATTTGACATGTACAGTAGAAATAAACTATTTTAATATATACATTTCTTAAATAGTTCAACCCAGTATTACCACACATTCTCCAACCAGTCATACCCAGATTAGATGACAGTATATAAAAGCTAAAGCATTGGAATCATTCCTGAAAGGGTCATTGTTAAATGCACAGTAACTACAAGATTACAACCATCAATGCTAGGCTATTGTCAGTCTGTTACCTGCCATCACTCCTCTGAGGGGTAACAGTCTGTTACCTTGCCATCACTCCTCTGAGGGGTAACAGTCTGTTACCTTGCCATCACTCCTCTGAGGGGTAACAGTCTGTTACCTTGCCATCACTCCTCTGAGGGGTAACAGTCTGTTACCTTGCCATCACTCCTCTGAGGGGTAACAGTCTGTTACCTTGCCATCACTCCTGAGGGTTAACAGTCCGTTACCTGCCATCACTCCTCTGAGGGGTAACAGTCTGTTACCTTGCCATCACTCCTGAGGGTTAACAGTCTGTTACCTTGCCATCACTCCTGAGGGTTAACAGTCTGTTACCTTGCCATCACTCCTCTGAGGGGTAACAGTCTGTTACCTTGCCATCACTCCTCTGAGGGGTAACAGTCTGTTACCTTGCCATCACTCCTCTGAGGGGTAACAGTCTGTTACCTTGCCATCACTCCTGAGGGTTAACAGTCTGTTACTTCCTCAGTCTCTGATGGCTCACTGTCTGCCCCTGGTACCTCTGGGTTTACCTCTGGGTCTGGGACTGGGTTAGGTTCTGGGGCGGTCAGTACAGGCTTTGGGGGATTCAGTATGGCCTCCAACTCAGGGTCTTCCTGTACTTCACGGTGGCTGTCAGCTCTTGGTCTCTCAGGCTCTGGGTCGTCCAGTACAGGGTTAGGGTCGTTCAAAATGGCTTCCAGTTCAGGGTCAGAGGTCAGACCTGTCTCGGACACAAACTCAGTAGATATGGTGGACGAGACCATGGGATCCTCCTCTGTAGGTTCCGGGCCTGCTATTGGTTCAGGATCAGGAAGTCCCAGGTTGTCAACGGGAAGTGTTGGTTCAGGATCAGCTGCGGTGAGACCCTCCAGCTCAACACTGAGGTCTTCTTCTACCACCGGAGTCACCGTCTCCCTCTTGGGAAGAACAAACCCCAGAGGCTCCAGTACTGTACTCACATCAATACAACCCAGACTGCTGTACTTGTGGACTTGAGTTGGAGGGACACCTGGAGAAGAAAACCATGTTTCACATACATTATTATAGAGGTTGTTCCTGTGGATGTTTTCACATCACCAGATCTGTCATATTCTAGTCTTTAGCATCGGTGGCAGATCATGTAAATGCCAACTGATGTACAAATAACCTGTTGAAATAAAGAGAGACGAGGCGTGCCAGAGTATTCACCCAGTATGACAGAGAGCTGTGCTGGGGGGAACAGGACCTGCAGACAGCGGTTGAGGAAAGGCACCATGTCCTCAGCGAAGGAACAGCAGAATTGGACAAACAGCTCCTTCTCTCGGCTGCTGAAGGCCGTCTCCTCAGCCCTGTGGAACACCACGATCAACTTGGTGACCTGGGGAGGAGAGACGGTGGAAATCATGAGATACAACCTAACATTTCAACTAGAGTTTATTGTTGAGTTTGAGGGAGGGTGAACTGATCCTATCAGGGTAACTTCTACCATGGACAGAGACACAGTGGCTTGCAGGAAACATCATCACATACATACTGTATCATAAACCATGAATACATAACATTTAAACTGTACTAGATTAACATGTCCCAAAGACTGATCTTTGGTGAATTTAAGATTAGGATTTGGGGAAAGTAAGATTATCCTAGATCTGTGTATAAACATACCATCTACCATGTCTAGAGAGCACAACATCTACCATGTCTAGAGAGAGCATCTACCATGTATAGAGAGAGCATCTACCATGTCTAGAGAGAGCATCTACCATGTCGAGAGAGAGCATCTACCATGTCGAGAGAGCATAACATCTACCATGTCTAGAGAGAGCATAACATCTACCATGTCTAGAGAGAGCATAACATCTACCATGTCTAGCAGAAAGCATCTACCATGTCTAGAGAGAGCATCTACCATGTCTAGAGAGAGCATAACATCTACCATGTCTAGAGAGAGCATGGGACAGCCTAGACATGTCAATGCTTTGCTTTATCTTGGCCAGGTCGCAGTTGTAAATGAGAACTCGTTCTCAACTGGCTTACCTGGTTAAATAAAGGTTAAAAAAATAAATTTAAAAAATGAAATAAAATATTTAAAAAATTTAAAACAGAAAAAAGAGTAAAAAAATAAAATAAAGAAAATAAATGATGGTAACTTTAGCAGCAGACAGTGTAGCGTACCATTAGCTGAGACAGACAGGCGTTGGTTCCATACCTTTACCAGGGCGTCCTCCAGGTACTTGGTCACCTGCTGGGCCAGACCGAGGGGGCAGCAGAGCCTGAGGTCATTGAAGGCCGTCAGGATGTTGTTGAGGAAGCAGGCCAGGGGGGGGAAATCCAGCAGAGCCATGGGAGGCTGGAGGGTACCTGGCTGGGCACTGGGGGGCTGGAGGGTGCCTGGCATGGAGCCCCCACCCAGCATGGAGGGGAGAGAGATCAGAGTATACAGGTTCATGTCCTCCTGGAACTTCTCCATGGCTTCCTCTACAGCTTTCCGGAAGGTATCGGCCGCCACACGTTGGAACATTGGGGCCAGCTGGCCGCGGAAGTCTGCCCCGACGCGGCTGAAGGACAGGCCGAAGTACATGCACTGTCCCAGCAGGGAGTCCAGGCGGCCGCCCACCCCCCTCTGGAGGTCTCGGTCCAGAGTCTCCAGGAAGTCAGACACCTGCTGCACCACCCAGCCGTGGAAGATGGCCCCCTCGTTCACCACCTGGCCCTGACCACCTTTCAACACAGACAGTACCATACATCACAAGGCTGCCCATCCAGTGACCTATGACCTGCCACTTTAGTTGGACTATTGACCCGTCAGTACTGTACCATACCCACAGCACGACTGTCTTTTCAAGAAAATATGTATTATAGATTTGGAATGTGTCTTTGGATAATTCTCGTGTGTGTTTAATCTTCATATTTATGAAAATTGTATCAAATAATTCAGCCTTCTCCGCTGTGTTGCCGTATTGAAATAAACCAGTCTGTCACCGGGAAGCAGCAGGGGGTCCTCGTCAGAGAAGATGGCTCTGTACTGCGTGATGACGTCAAACAGATGTACCTGTAACAGAGTAAGAAATGTCACAGAAATATTCCTGTCAGAGAATAAAGGGGGGGAGCATCAGTCCTGTCTCCTTGGTCCTTCGCTCAACAACTACACCGCTAGATAACTGAAGCTGCAACCCAGGTTACATACGCGGCAGGCCTCGATGGTCTTGGTGATGTGGAAGTAAGGGTCATCGTCAGGCACGGCGGAGAGGACGGAATGGAGCCAGCTGCCCCGCGCCTGGAGGAACTTGACCCGCAGCTCCGCCTCCGTGAACACGTCCATCCTGCGCAGGTAGCCAATCACACGCAGGCACACAGGAAGCTGGGAGTTGCTGCGTAGCTGCTGCAACAGCTGGTTCAGCATGAGCTGAGCGGACTGACGCACCTCGTGGACGATGCCCTGAGGAAGACAGGGGCGGCAGGTAGCTTAGTGGTTAAGAGCCGTTGTGCCAGTAACCGAAAGGTTGCTGGTTCTAATCCCCGAGCGGACTAGGTGAAAAATCTGTCGATGTGCCCTTGAGCAAGGCACTTAACCCTAAATTGCTCATGTAAGTCGCTCTGGATAAGAGCGTCTGCTAAATGACTAACATGTAAATGTAAAACACACAGGCCATGTTACAGTAGAGGTCAGAGAATCACACTCTGAACCGTCTGTGTAGACAAGCTTAAAATAGTAAGAGGGATTTCTAGTAATAATAATAATAATAATATGCCATTTAGCAGACGCTTTTATCCAAAGCGACTTACAGTCATGCGTGCATACATTTTTTTTGTGTATGGGTGGTCCCGTGGATCGAACCCACTACCTTGGCGTTACAAGCACCGTGCTCTACCAGCTGAGCTACAGAGGACCACGTTAGTACCATAACTACCCGACAAACTACCCGACAAAATGCCACATTCTGATTGTGTATCTTCCCATCTGTAACTCCTAGCTGTGGAAGCAGGAAGTGGTACCATCTGTAACTCCTAGCTGTGTAAGCAGGAAGTGGTACCATCTGTAACTCCTAGCTGTGGAAGCAGGAAGTGGTACCATCTGTAACTCCTAGCTGTGGAAGCAGGAAGTGGTACCATCTGTAACTCCTAGCTGTGGAAGCAGGAAGTGGTACCATCTGTAACTCCTAGCTGTGGAAGCAGGAAGTGGTACCATCTGTAACTCCTAGCTGTGTAAGCAGGAAGTGGTACCATCTGTAACTCCTAGCTGTGGAAGCAGGAAGTGGTACCATCTGTAACTCCTAGCTCTGTAAGCAGGAAGTGGTACCATCTGTAACTCCTAGCTGTGTAAGCAGGAAGTGGTAGTTAGCGCATTAATACCTGGATGACAGGGAGGGACGAGTGCTTCTTCTCCAGTCTCTTGACGTAGGCTGCCAGTTCCAGAGCCTCCTCGTAGTAGCCGTTCCGGACGCAGGTGTCCATCAGCTGAGGGATCTCTAAGATCTCCAGGATCTCTGTGTGGCGGTTCAGAGTCAGGCTGTTCATCCTCCGGCTCGCCCCGATATCCTCCGCCTCCTTCACAAAACCCCTAAAGAGAGGATAGACATAAACCTGGTACCAGTCTGTTTGGGCTAGATAGACATTAACCTGGTACCAGTCTGTTTGGGCTAGATAGACATTAACCTGGTACCAGTCTGTTTGGGCTAGATAGACATTAACCTGGTACCAGTCTGTTTGGGCTAGATAGACAGCCTGGTACCAGTCTGTTTGGGCTAGATAGACATTAACCTGGTACCAGTCTGTTTGGACTAGATAGACATTAACCTGGTACCAGTCTGTTTGGACTAGATAGACATTAACCTGGTACCAGTCTGTTTGGGCTAGATAGACATTAACCTGGTACCAGTCTGTTTGGGCTAGATAGACAGCCTGGTACCAGTCTGTTTGGGCTAGATAGACATTAACCTGGTACCAGTCTGTTTGGGCTAGATAGACATTAACCTGGTACCAGTCTGTTTGGGCTAGATAGACATTAACCTGGTACCAGTCTGTTTGGGCTAGATAGACAGCCTGGTACCAGTCTGTTTGGGCTAGATAGACATTAACCTGGTACCAGTCTGTTTGGGCTAGATAGACAGCCTGGTACCAGTCTGTTTGGGCTAGATAGACATTAACCTGGTACCAGTCTGTTTGGGCTAGATAGACATTAACCTGGTACCAGTCTGTTTGGGCTAGATAGACATTAACCTGGTACCAGTCTGTTTGGGCTAGATAGACAGCCTGGTTCCAGTCTGTTTGGGCTAGATAGACATTAACCTGGTACCAGTCTGTTTGGGCTAGATAGACATTAACCTGGTACCAGTCTGTTTGGGCTAGATAGACATTAACCTGGTACCAGTCTGTTTGGGCTAGATGGACATTAGCCTGGTACCAGTCTGTTTGGGCTAGATAGACATTAACCTGGTACCAGTCTGTTTGGACTAGATATACATTAACCTGGTACCAGTCTGTTTGGGCTAGATAGACATTAACCTGGTACCAGTCTGTTTGGGCTAGATAGACAGCCTGGTACCAGTCTGTTTGGGCTAGATAGACATTAACCTGGTACCAGTCTGTTTGGGCTAGATAGACATTAACCTGGTACCAGTCTGTTTGGGCTAGATAGACATTAACCTGGTACCAGTCTGTTTGGGCTAGATAGACATTAACCTGGTACCAGTCTGTTTGGGCTAGATAGACATTAACCTGGTACCAGTCTGTTTGGGCTAGATGGACATTAGCCTGGTACCAGTCTGTTTGGGCTAGATAGACATTAACCTGGTACCAGTCTGTTTGGACTAGATAGACATTAACCTGGTACCAGTCTGTTTGGGCTAGATAGACATTAACCTGGTACCAGTCTGTTTGGGCTAGATAGACAGCCTGGTACCAGTCTGTTTGGGCTAGATAGACATTAACCTGGTACCAGTCTGTTTGGGCTAGATAGACATTAACCTGGTACCAGTCTGTTTGGGCTAGATAGACATTAACCTGGTACCAGTCTGTTTGGGCTAGATAGACATTAACCTGGTACCAGTCTGTTTGGGCTAGATAGACATTAACCTGGTACCAGTCTGTTTGGACTAGATAGACATTAACCTGGTACCAGTCTGTTTGGGCTAGATAGACAGCCTGGTACCAGTCTGTTTGGGCTAGATAGACATTAACCTGGTACCAGTCTGTTTGGACTAGATAGACATTAACCTGGTACCAGTCTGTTTGGACTAGATAGACATTAACCTGGTACCAGTCTGTTTGGGCTAGATAGACATTAACCTGGTACCAGTCTGTTTGGGCTAGATAGACAGCCTGGTACCAGTCTGTTTGGGCTAGATAGACATTAACCTGGTACCAGTCTGTTTGGGCTAGATAGACATTAACCTGGTACCAGTCTGTTTGGGCTAGATAGACATTAACCGGGTACCAGTCTGTTTGGGCTAGATAGAGCTGGTACCAGTCTGTTTGGGCTAGATAGACATTAACCTGGTACCAGTCTGTTTGGGCTAGATAGACAGCCTGGTACCAGTCTGTTTGGGCTAGATAGACATTAACCTGGTACCAGTCTGTTTGGGCTAGATAGACAGTCCTGGTACCAGTCTGTTTGGGCTAGATAGACATTAACCTGGTACCAGTCTGTTTGGGCTAGATAGACATTAACCTGGTACCAGTCTGTTTGGGCTAGATAGACAGCCTGGTACCAGTCTGTTTGGGCTAGATAGACATTAACCTGGTACCAGTCTGTTTGGGCTAGATAGACAGCCTGGTACCAGTCTGTTTGGGCTAGATAGACATTAACCTGGTACCAGTCTGTTTGGGCTAGATAGACAGCCTGGTACCAGTCTGTTTGTGCTTTTGCCAACTATATTGCTGTCCTTGTCAAGCCAAACATGACAATAAGTGAGAAGGAGTTGGCATGATGGCACAAACAGACTGGCCCTCAGGCTAGAGTTGGCATGATGGCACAAACAGACTGGTACTCAGGCTAGAGTTGGCATGATGGCACACACAGACTGGCACTCAGGCTAGAGTTGGCATGATGGCACAAACAGACTGGCCCTCAGGCTAGAGTTGGCATGATGGCACAAACAGACTGGCCCTCAGGCTAGAGTTGGCATGATGGCACAAACAGACTGGCCCTCAGGCTAGAGAGACTTCGTCTCGGGCTTAAACACCCGTGCCAATATATCCTCCAAACACCGGCGTCTCGGGCATTATCACTTAAATAACATGACACGTCAAAACGACAGAGTAATTGGCTAACGTTACCACTAACCTGCATTTTTCACCGAAGCTGGGCAACTTGTCGAGGAGTTTGGAAACACTGCTTTCCACACGACCAAAGTCGCGGTATATCTCCTCGGTGCAGTCCGCAGTGCGGATGAACGTCTTGTAGTTGGAGAAGGCGAGCTCTCGGGTCTGCTGCAGTATCTGCGCCCTCTCCTCCGCCAACCGCTCCGGTTCACGGTTTAATTTCTCCACGCCATACGAACTGAGCTCCGACAAGTAGGCTGCGAAGTCGGGGTTGTCTCTCCAGTTGTCTGGAAAGCTGTCTTTGAATATTGACGCCAGAATACTCTCATCTTCCACGTCCACAGCTGTCATATTGGAAAGCTGTCGCTTCAATACTTCATCCGGATTTTAGGCGTAACGTTCCTTACTCCGATTTCCAGTCTTAACACAGGAGTACGAAAACAGGTCGTTAAAATACAATGTAAGCGTCTGATGTCTTTTAAATGGCTATTTAATTCGCAATTTCGCTAAATAGCTCGCTCGTAAAGGCAAGAGCACAACAGGAATAGGCGCATGAATTTGACGTCACTATTACGATCCACTTCCGTTTTCCTGCAGATGCATTTCCGCTCACTATACCCACGTTGTAGCGTTTATCAAGCTACGTTCAGTGGGCACAATATTGTAAGGAAATTAGCGAATAATTTACCAAAATGAGGCCTCTAACAGACGACGAGACAAAAACCATGTTTGAGAAACTCTCCAAATAGTGAGTATTGAATTGTGATCTTGAAAGACAAGGCGAAAGTTATTTTGAAACTGCCGTGGCTGTTCAGACTAGCTCCATGCTTGATCAACCAGCTCCGCTCCAGAGTAGTTTTGCCAGCTAGCTTGTGCAGAGGGTTGAAAACCTCCAGTCCATATCCAGTCTCTTTGGTGCTATGCTCATGATGACAGTCTTTAACCGGCCTAGTTATGCTTCTCAACAAACTGGCTAATACGGTGTCTGTAGATGGCATGTGATTTGGAATGGGACGTTGTCTGTGTAGATGGCATGTGATTTGGAATGGGGACGTTGTCTGTGTAGATGGCATGTGATTTGGAATGGGACGTTGTCTGTGTAGATGGCATGTGATTTGGAATGGGACGTTGTCTGTGTAGATGGCATGTGATTTGGAATGGGGACGTTGTCTGTGTAGATGGCATGTGATTTGGAATGGGGACGTTGTCTGTGTAGATGGCATGTGATTTGGAATGGGACGTTGTCTGTGTAGATGGCATGTGATTTGGAATGGGGACGTTGTCTGTGTAGATGGCATGTGATTTGGAATGGGGACGTTGTCTGTGTAGATGGCATGTGATTTGGAATGGGGACGTTGTCTGTGTAGATGGCATGTGATTTGGAATGGGACGTTGTCTGTGTAGATGGCATGTGATTTGGAATGGGACGTTGTCTGTGTAGATGGCATGTGATTTGGAATGGGGACGTTGTCTGTGTAGATGGCATGTGATTTGGAATGGGGACGTTGTCTGTGTAGATGGCATGTGATTTGGAATGGGACGTTGTCTGTGTAGATGGCATGTGATTTGGAATGGGACGTTGTCTGTGTAGATGGCATGTGATTTGGAATGGGGACGTTGTCTGTGTAGATGGCATGTGATTTGGAATGGGGACGTTGTCTGTGTAGATGGCATGTGATTTGGAATGGGACGTTGTCTGTGTAGATGGCAAGTGATTTGGAATGGGACGTTGTCTGTGTAGATGGCATGTGATTTGGAATGGGGACGTTGTCTGTGTAGATGGCATGTGATTTGGAATGGGGACGTTGTCTGTGTAGATGGCATGTGATTTGGAATGGGACGTTGTCTGTGTAGATGGCATGCGATTTGGAATGGGGACGTTGTCTGTGTAGATGGCATGTGATTTGGAATGGGGACGTTGTCTGTGTAGATGGCATGTGATTTGGAATGGGGACGTTGTCTGTGTAGATGGCATGTGATTTGGAATGGGACGTTGTCTGTGTAGATGGCATGTGATTTGGAATGGGACGTTGTCTGTGTAGATGGCATGTGATTTGGAATGGGACGTTGTCTGTGTAGATGGCATGTGATTTGGAATGGGACGTTGTCTGTGTAGATGGCATGTGATTTGGAATGGGGACGTTGTCTGTGTAGATGGCATGTGATTTGGAATGGGGACGTTGTCTGTGTAGATGGCATGTGATTTGGAATGGGACGTTGTCTGTGTAGATGGCAAGTGATTTGGAATGGGACGTTGTCTGTGTAGATGGCATGTGATTTGGAATGGGGACGTTGTCTGTGTAGATGGCATGTGATTTGGAATGGGGACGTTGTCTGTGTAGATGGCATGTGATTTGGAATGGGGACGTTGTCTGTGTAGATGGCATGTGATTTGGAATGGGACGTTGTCTGTGTAGATGGCATGTGATTTGGAATGGGACGTTGTCTGTGTAGATGGCAAGTGATTTGGAATGGGACGTTGTCTGTGTAGATGGCATGTGATTTGGAATGGGGACGTTGTCTGTGTAGATGGCATGTGATTTGGAATGGGGACGTTGTCTGTGTAGATGGCATGTGATTTGGAATGGGGACGTTGTCTGTGTAGATGGCATGTGATTTGGAATGGGGACGTTGTCTGTGTAGATGGCATGTGATTTGGAATGGGACGTTGTCTGTGTAGATGGCATGTGATTTGGAATGGGACGTTGTCTGTGTAGATGGCATGTGATTTGGAATGGGACGTTGTCTGTGTAGATGGCATGTGATTTGGAATGGGGACGTTGTCTGTGTAGATGGCATGTGATTTGGAATGGGGACGTTGTCTGTGTAGATGGCATGTGATTTGGAATGGGGACGTTGTCTGTGTAGATGGCATGTGATTTGGAATGGGACGTTGTCTGTGTAGATGGCATGTGATTTGGAATGGGACGTTGTCTGTTAGATGGCATGTGATTTGGAATGGGGACGTTGTCTGTGTAGATGGCATGTGATTTGGAATGGGACGTTGTCTGTGTAGATGGCAAGTGATTTGGAATGGGACGTTGTCTGTGTAGATGGCATGTGATTTGGAATGGGACGTTGTCTGTGTAGATGGCATGTGATTTGGAATGGGACGACATTCTCTGAATCTACAATGACAGTGTGTGACACCTTCCCCTTGTCTGTCCACAGCATTGGTGAGAACATTAAACTCCTTGTGGATAGACCTGATGGGACATATTGCTTCAGACTTCACAATGACCGTGTGTATTACATCAGGTAAACAATGCTTCAGTTATTGTTAGGATTTTCTATGGCTACTTCATGATCGTCTCTTTGTAAACCTGTGATATAGATGCCGATGAAAATGGGTAGCTAAGATATTATCTTGTTTCCACTTTTTTTGTATCAGTGAGAGAATTCTGAAGTTGGCGACCAACATCTCCCGTGATAAGTTGGTGTCGGTGGGTACCTGCTTTGGGAAGTTCACCAAGACCATTAAGTTCCGCCTGCACATCACAGCGCTGGACTTCCTGGCACCGTATGCCAAGGTAAACAACAAGCATGGAGCTCTGACATGTCAGTGTGTATAATGATAACCAGAGGTCATGTTAGAAGTGGAGATGTTGTTATATGGCACTGACGACAGCCAGTTGAGGACTAGAGGTTTAAAGTTCGATAATCATATTTGTGTAGGCTTTAAAATGAACATCAAATCCTCCGTAGCTCAGCTGGTAGAGCACGGCGCTAGTAACGCCAGGGTAGCGGGTTCGATCCCCGGGACCACCCATACGTAAAAATGTATGCGCACATGACTGTAAGTCGCTTTGGATAAAATCGTCTGCTAAATGGCATATTATATTATTATAAAACCAATATCTCTCTGAAAACCTACAGGATGTCAGTTAAGACATCGGTAGTACTGTAATAACACTATTCTCTGAGTAACTGAACCCTCTGTGTGTTCAGTTCAAGGTGTGGGTGAAGCCTGGGCAGGAGCAGTCCTTCCTCTATGGGAACCACGTGTTGAAGTCTGGTCTGGGGAGGATCACAGAGAACACTAACCAGTACCAGGGAGTGGTGGTCTATTCCATGGCAGACGTACCACTGGTGAGTTGGCCCTCCCTGCACATACTGTACATTCATTATCCAATAAATTCAATCAACATATAGGGCAGGTTTCCCCAGACAGAGGTTAACTAGTCAGACTAAAAGCTTGTTGAAGACGTTGCAAACGAGCATTGTGGAGCTAATATCTAAGTCATCAACAATCTTAACGTCTACAGTCGTGGTCAAAAGTTGAGAATGACACAAGTATTGGTCTTCACAAAGTAAGCTGCTTCAGTGTTATGAGATATTTCTGTCAGATGTTACTATGGTATACTGAAGTATAATTACAAGCATTCCATAAGTGTCAAAGGCTTTTATTGATAATTACATTAAGTTTATGACCTCTGCAATCCGCCCTGGCATGCTGTCAATTAACTTCTGGGCCACATCCTGACTGATGGCAGCCCATTCTTGCATAATCAATGCTTGGAGTTTGTCAGAATTTGTAGGTTTTTGTTTGTCCACCCGCCTCTTGAGAATTGACCACAAGTTCTCAATGGGATTAAGGTCTGGGGAGTTTCCTGGCCATGGACCCAAAATGTTGATGTTTTGCTCCCCGAGCCACTTAGTTATCACTTTTGCCTCATGGCAAGGTGCTCCATCATGCTAGAAAAGGCGTTGGTCGTCACCAAACTGTTCTTGGATGGTTGGGAGAAGTTGCTCTCGGAGGATGTGTTGGTACCATTCTTTATTCATGGCTGTGTTCTTAGGCAAAATTATGAGTGAGCCCACTCCCTTGGCTGAGAAGCAACCCCACACATGAATGGTCTCAGGATGCTTTACTGTTGGCATGACACAGGACTGATGGTAGCGCTCACCTTGTCTTCTCCGGACAAGGTGTTTTCCGGATGCCTCAAACAATCGGAAAGGGGTTCATCAGAATTCTTTACCCACATCCCTGTACCCTTTGCAGAATATCAGTCTGTCCCTGATGTTTTTCCTG
Source organism: Coregonus clupeaformis (assembly GCF_020615455.1). Taxonomy (NCBI): domain Eukaryota; kingdom Metazoa; phylum Chordata; class Actinopteri; order Salmoniformes; family Salmonidae; genus Coregonus; species Coregonus clupeaformis. The sequence continues at coordinate 171,667 of NW_025534416.1, read as the reverse complement.
GAGAGAAGTGGCTTCCTCGCTGCCCTTCTTGACACCAGGCCATCCACCAAAAGTCTTCGCCTCACTGTGCATGCAGATGCACTCACACCTGCCTGCTGCCATTCCTGAGCAAGCTCTGCACTGGTGGTGCCCCGATCCCGCAGCTGAATCAACTTTAGGAGACGGTCCTGGCGCTTGCTGGACTTTCTTGGGCGCCCTGACGCCTTCTTCACAACAATTGAACCGCTCTCCTTGAAGTTCTTGATGATCCGATAAATGGTTGATTTAGGTGCAATCTTACTAGCAGCAATATCCTTGCCTGTGAAGCCCTTTTTGTGCAAAGCAATGATGACGGCACGTGTTTCCTTGCAGGTAACCATGGTTAACAGAGGAAGAACAATGATTTCAAGCACCACCCTCCTTTTAAAGCTTCCAGTCTGTTATTCCAACTCAATCAGCATGACAGAGTGATCTCCAGCCTTGTCCTCGTCAACACTCTCACCTGTGTTAACGAGAGAATCACTAACATGATGGCAGCTGGTCCTTTTGTGGCAGGGCTAAAATGCAGTGGAAATGTTTTTTGGGGGATTAAGTTCATTTTCATGGCAAAGAGGGACTTTGCAATTCATCTGATCACTTTTCATGACATTCTGGAGTATATGCAAATTGCCATCATCAAAACTGAGGCAGCAGACTTTTGTGAAAATTAGTTTTTGTGTCATTCTCAAAACTTTTGACCACGACTGTAGGTAACCATTAGAGAATTATATTTGACAATCATGTGCAGGTTTGACTCAACTGAACGTGCCCCTCTGTCTTCCACAGGGTTTCGGAGTGGCAGCCAAGTCGACCCAGGAGTGCAGGAGAGTGGACCCCTTGTCCATCGTTGTGTTCCACCAGGCGGACATTGGAGAGTTCATCAGGTCTGAGGACACGCTCACATAGAGGAGTCTTCACAAACTGGACTATCAATTATGCACAGTAGTACTTCCCAACCCTCTCCGCAGGGACCACCAGGGGGTTGGGAAGTACAGCTATGTGAAAACGTCTGGTGGTCCCCGAGGAGAGGGTTGGGAAGTACAGCTATGTGAAAACGTCTGGTGGTCCCCGAGGAGAGGGTTGGGAAGTACAGCTATGTGAAAACGTCTGGTGGTCCCCGAGGAGAGGGTTGGGAAGTACAGCTATGTGAAAACGTCTGGTGGTCTTGGAGAGGGTTGGGAAACCCTGGTCTACAGGATACGATTGTGTATTTCCCTGTAATTACCATAGGGCCAGTGACTGTCTGGATAGTTTCATCAAGATGACAGCATCCAACATCCCATCACTATGGCTGAATCCTTAGTGATGTAAATCACCAAATCTAATTGTTTTCTGTCCCTGGATTTGTTCTGTAAATTGAATATTGGGGTTTTGTGTAGTTTTCCTAATCTGTATGGATCTCTGGTTTGAGCATGGAACTACTGTTTGAGCGATTAACATAAATACTATTATACAGTTAATAATTACATCTGCATAACATTAAAACTTGTGATATACTGAAATGTATTTTTTTTTTCCTACAAATAAAACGATCATAAAATGTTGGATTCTGGCACTAACATCACTTCAATATAGCATGTATTTACTGTAGCTATTAAACACTGGTCTTAACTGTAACAACTCAATGCAGTAAGCTTGCCAGTCCTGTGGTAAACATTAGGCCAGTCAGTATAAGAGAAGTCTTTATTCTACGAAGAAAGACTGTCTGTCTTATTTCAAGAATCTGTTAAAAAGTGGCAGAATCAACATTGAACATATTCTAGAACGTTTCTAAAACATCCATTTAGATTAGCTGGATAATCTACCTATTCTCTCTCGCTTAGTCCAAAGGCCCTCAGCCCATCTTTAGCTTCTTCATGGTCCTCCACCCGTCCTCATCGTTGATGGATGTGCGGCGGGTAAATGTTAATTTAACAAAATCAACATTTTGTGGAAAGAAAACGTTTAAAAGTCTGCATCCATTCTCTCAACTGGATAATGTCGTCATTCTCGTACGTAGCTCAGAGGCCCTCTCCAGGGTCGAATTCATTACTGCACCCCGTAGAAAAACATTTTGCAACTGAAAGCGAAAAAGGAGCATTTCTTATAGGACAAGTTAGTAGATAGTCCTTCCCCTGTTTTAGCCAGTGTTCTTCTGTTTGGTGCCCTCAGACCATCTTTAGTTTCTTCATGGTTCTCCACCTATCCTTGATGTTGACGGATGTTCGGCCGACGAAGGGGAAAGAGGACTGTACTCTGGTCCAGTTCCCCTCTCCATAGCGACGCACTCCCTCCTTCACCCACTCGGTCTCCTCTGCTGTCCACATCTACAGTAGGGACACAACAGAACACTCAAGGTATAGTATCCACACTGTAGAGGACAACACTTAGGGTTAACATAGTATACACACTGTAGAGGACAACACTTAGGGTTAACATAGTATACAACACTGTAGAGGACAACACTTAGGGTTAACATAGTATACAACACTGTAGAGGACAACACTTAGGGTTACCATAGTATACACACTGTAGAGGACAACACTTAGGGTTAACATAGTATACACACTGTAGAGGACAACACTTAGGGTTAACATAGTATACACACTGTAGAGGACAACACTTAGGGTTAACATAGTATACACACTGTAGAGGACAACACTTAGGGTTACCATAGTATACACACTGTAGAGGACAACACTTAGGGTTAACATAGTATACACACTGTAGAGGACAACACTTAGGGTTAACATAGTATACACACTGTAGAGGACAACACTTAGGGTTAACATAGTATACACACTGTAGAGGACAACACTTAGGGTTAACATAGTATACACACTGTAGAGGACAACACTTAGGGTTAACATAGTATACACACTGTAGAGGACAACACTTAGGGTTAACATAGTATACACACTGTAGAGGACAACACTTAGGGTTAACATAGTATACACACTGTAGAGGACAACACTTAGGGTTAACATAGTATACACACTGTAGAGGACAACACTTAGGGTTAACATAGTATACACACTGTAGAGGACAACACTTAGGGTTAACATAGTATACACACTGTAGAGGACAACACTTAGGGTTAACATAGTATACACACTGTAGAGGACAACACTTAGGGTTAACATAGTATACACACTGTAGAGGACAACACTTAGGGTTAACATAGTATACACACTGTAGAGGACAACACTTAGGGTTACCATAGTATACACACTGTAGAGGACAACACTTAGGGTTACCATAGTATACACACTGTAGAGGACAACACTTAGGGTTACCATAGTATACACACTGTAGAGGACAACACTTAGGGTTAACATAGTATACACACTGTAGAGGACAACACTTAGGGTTAACATAGTATACACACTGTAGAGGACAACACTTAGGGTTAACATAGTATACACACTGTAGAGGACAACACTTAGGGTTAACATAGTATACAACACTGTAGAGGACAACGCTTAGGGTTAACATAGTATACATCACTGTAGAGGACAACGCTTAGGGTTAACATAGTATACACACTGTAGAGGACAACACTTAGGGTTAACATAGTATACACACTGTAGAGGACAACACTTAGGGTTAACATAGTATACACACTGTAGAGGACAACACTTACGGTTAACATAGTATACACACTGTAGAGGACAACACTTAGGGTTAACATAGTATACAACACTGTAGAGGACAACACCTAGGGTTAACATAGTATACACACTGTAGAGGACAACACTTAGGGTTAACATAGTATACACACTGTAGAGGACAACACTTAGGGTTAACATAGTATACACACTGTAGAGGACAACACTTAGGGTTAACATAGTATACACACTGTAGAGGACAACACTTAGGGTTAACATAGTATACAACACTGTAGAGGACAACACTTAGGGTTAACATAGTATACAACACTGTAGAGGACAGCACTTAGGGTTAACATAGTATACATTATGTAGAGGACAACACTTAGGGTTAACATAGTATACACACTGTAGAGGACAGCACTTAGGGTTAACATAGTATACACACTGTAGAGGACAACACTTAGGGTTAACATAGTATACACACTGTAGAGGACAACACTTAGGGTTAACATAGTATACACACTGTAGAGGACAACACTTAGGGTTAACATAGTATACACACTATAGAGGACAACACTTAGGGTTAACATAGTATACACACTGTAGAGGACAACACCTAGGGTTAACATAGTATACACACTGTAGAGGACAACACTTAGGGTTAACATAGTATACAACACTGTAGAGGACAACACTTAGGGTTAACATAGTATACAACACTGTAGAGGACAACACTTAGGGTTAACATAGTATACAACACTGTAGAGGACAACGCTTAGGGTTAACATAGTATACAACACTGTAGAGGACAACGCTTAGGGTTAACATAGTATACAACACTGTAGAGGACAACGCTTAGGGTTAACATAGTATACACACTGTAGAGGACAGCACTTAGGGTTAACATAGTATACATTATGTAGAGGTTTCCCGGACACAGATTAAGCCTGGTCCTGATTCTCCATTGAGTTGTTTGCTGTTTAGTCCAGGACTAGCCTTAAATCTGTGTCCAGGAAACCATCAACATTTAAAAACCTACAGTGCATTTGGAAAGTATTCAGAACCCTTTTGTTACGTTACAGCCTTATTCTAAAATGGATTAAATCGTTTGTTTCCTCATCAATCTACACACAATACCCCAATAATGACGAAGCCAAAACAAGTTTTTACAATTATTAGCAAATATATACAAAATATAAAACGTACATTTTACATTTACATAAGTATTCAGACGATTTACACAGTACTTTGTTGAAGCACCTTTGGCAGCGATTACAGCCTCAAGTCTTCTTGGGTATGACGCTACAAGCTTGGCACACCTGTATTTGGGGAGTTTCTCCCATTCTTCTCTGCAGATCCTCTCAAGCTCTGTCAGGTTGGACAGCTATTTTCAGGTCTCTCCAGAGATGTTTTGATTGGGTTCAAGTCCGGGCTCTGGCTGGGCCACTCAAGGACATTCAGAGACTTGTCCCGAAGCCACTCCTGCGTTGTCTTGGCTATGTGCTTAAGGTTGTTGTCCTGTTGGAAGGTGAACCTTCGCCCCAGTCCGAATTCCTGAGCGCTCTGGAGCAGGTTTTCATCAAGGATCTCTCTGTACTTTGCTCTGTTCACTTTTCCCTCGATCATGACTAGTTTCCCAGTCCCTACCGCTGAAAAACATCCCCACAGCATGATGCTGTCACCACCATGCTTCACCGTAGGGATGGTGCCAGGTTTCCTCCAGACGTGACGCTTGGCATTCAGGCCAAAGAGTTCAATCTTGGTTTCATCAGACCAGAGAATCTTGTTTCTCATGGTCTGAGAGTCTTTAGGTGCCTTTTGGCAAACTCCAAGAGGGCTGTCGTGCTTTTTACTGAGGAGTGGCTTCCGTCTGGCCACTCTACCATAAAGGCCTGATTGGTGGAGTGCTGCAGAGATTGTTGTCCTTCTGGAAGGTTCTCCCATCTCCACAGCGGAGCTCTGTCAGAGTGACCATCGGGTTCTTGGTCACCTCCCTGACCAAGGCCCTTCTCCCCCGATTGCTCAGTTTGGCCGGGCGGCCAGCTCTAGGAAGAGTCTTGGTGGTTCCAAACTTCTTCCATTTAAGAATGATGGAGGCCACTGTGTTCTTGGGGACCTTCAATGCTGCAGACATTTTTTGGTAGCCTTCCTCAGATCTGTGCCTCGACACAATCCTGTCTCGGAGCTCTACGGACAATTCCTTCGACCTCATGGCTTGGTTTTTGCTCTGACATGCACTGTCAACTGTGGGACCTTATATAGACAGATGTGTGCCTTTCCAAATCATGTCCAATCAATTGAATTTACCCCAGGTGGACTCCAATCAAGTTGTAGAAACATCTCAAGGATGGCTCAATTTTGAGTCTCATAGCAAAGGGTCTGAATACTTATGTAAATAAGGTATTTCTGTTTTTTACTTTGTATAAATTTGCAAACATTTCTAAAAACCTGTTTTCGCTTTGTCATTATGGGGTATTGTGTGTAGATTGATGAGGATTTTTTAAAATTAATTTAATCAATTTTAGAATAAGGCTGTAACGTAACAAACTGTGGATAAAGGGGAAGGGGTCTGAATATTTTCCAGAATGTCACCATCTTCTAAACTGAGGCTGTCTCCAGAACCTAAACTCACCCTCTTCCTGCCTCCTCCAGTCGTACTGGTTCTGTCTCCAGAACCTAAACTCACCCTCTTCCTGTCTCCAGAACCTAAACTCACCCTCTTCCTGTCTCCAGAACCTAAACTCACCCTCTTCCTGTCTCCTCCAGTCGTACTGGTTCTGTCTCCAGAACCTAAACTCACCCTCTTCCTGCCACCTCCAGTAGTACTGGTTCTGTTGCTGTCTCCAGAACCTAAACTCACCCTCTTCCTGTCACCTCCAGTGGTACTGGTTCTGTTGCTGTCTCCAGAACCTAAACTCACCCTCTTCCTGCCACCTCCAGTGGTACTGGTTCTGTTGCTGTCTCCAGAACCTAAACTCACCCTCTTCCTGCCACCTCCAGTAGTACTGGTTCTGTTGCTGTCTCCAGAACCTAAACTCACCCTCTTCCTGCCACCTCCAGTGGTACTGGTTCTGTTGCTGCCTCCAGAACCTAAACTCACCCTCTTCCTGCCACCTCCAGTGGTACTGGTTCTGTTGCTGCCTCCAGAACCTAAACTCACCCTCTTCCTGCCACCTCCAGTGGTACTGGTTCTGTTGCTGCCTCCAGAACCTAAACTCACTCTCTTCCTGCCACCTCCAGTGGTACTGGTTCTGTTGCTGCCTCCAGAACCTAAACTCACCCTCTTCCTGCCACCTCCAGTGGTACTGGTTCTGTCTCCAGAACCTAAACTCACCCTCTTCCTGCCACCTCCAGTGGTACTGGTTCTGTTGCTTTCTCCAGAACCTAAACAAAGACATAGGTTAGAACTCCATAGTAAAATCCCTAGTAATAAAACACCACACAGTTTTGAATCATAACTGTTGATCATCATAATTACTGTCTTTGTGAGGGGAGTCAAATAAATCATCTTCATCGCTCCACCTATCCTTGGATTCCTTGGCAACCCTGAATAGCTGCTTCCTGCAGATGACAGCACCATTATATAAAGAGAGAGAGAAAGTCAAATCAGCTGTGATTTGAACATCATCCTCTACCTTATCCCTGAAATACATAACCAAAATGTCTCATAGAATCATATCCCAGTGGAGAAGACAGAACTATTCTGAAGCTATATAGCTCTACATACCACTTCGGATCGGTTCCCTTTTTACTGGTGGATTCCTTCTGAGGGGTGGAGCTTCTCTTATGTGAAGAGCTTCTCTGATTGGATGGGCCTCTCTGGGGGGTGGAGCCTCTCTGGGGGGTAGAAACGGACCGGGTGGTACGTTCTACATGCTCAGGGGTGTCATCCAGAATACACACATCCTCCTCGGGGTCAGACGAGGACCTGGAGACAGAGGTCGTATTCATTAGGGCACGCCAAGCGTTTCTTATTCCCTCTCCGTTTCAGTCAGCTTCCACTACCCTCGTCTGTTAAAGTCAAAGAGAGCTGGTTAAAAGGCCCTGCCATTAACGCAGTACTATATGCAGGGACGTCCTTGTATTTGTATTTATTACGGATCCCCATTAGCGGCTGCCAAGGCAACAGCTACTCTTCCTGGGGTCCAACCACAATTTACATACAATAAAACAATACCTTATTACACACTACTCTACCATAATATATTTACAATACAAAATCAATAATACAGCAAAATAACAATATTAAAATGTGTGCGTGTGTTAGCGTGTGTTAGCGAATGCTGTGTGTGTGCCTTGTGTCTCTTCACAGTCCGCGCTGTTCCATAAAGTGTAGTTTTATTTGTTTTTTTAAATCTCATTTTACTGCCTGACTGAGTTACCTGATGTGGAATAGAGTTCCATGTAGTCATGGCTCTATGTAGTACTGTGCGCCTCCCATAATCTGTTCTGGACTTGGGGACTGTGAAGAGACCTCTGGTGGCATGTCTTGTGGGGTATGCATGGGTGTCTGAGTATTCCAAACAGACAGCTCGTACATTCAGCTTGTCTACACCTCTTTAAAAAAACAAGTAGTGATGAAGTCAATCTCTCTTCCACTCTGAGCCAGGAGAGACTGACATGCATGTCGTTAATGTTAGCTCTCCGTGTGCTTTTAAGGGCCAGCCGTGCTGCCCTGTTCTGAGCCAATTGTAATTTTCCCAAGTCCCTCTTTGTGGCACCTGACCACACGACTGAACAGTAGTCCAGGTGCCACAAAACTAGAGCCTGTAGGACCTGCCTTGGTGATAGTGCTGTTAAGAAGGTAGAGCAGTGCTTTATTATGGACAGACTTCTCCCCATCTTAGCTACTGTTGTATCAATATGCTTTGACCATAACAGTTTACAATCCAGGGTTACTCCAAGCAGTTTAGTCACCTCAACTTGCTCAGTTTCCACATTATTTATTACAAGATTTAGTTTAAGTTTAGGGTTTAGTGAATGATTTGTCCCAAATTCAATGCTTTTAGTTTTAGAAATATTTAGGACTAACTTATTCCTTGCCACCCACTCTGAAACTAACTGCAGCTCTTTGTTAAGTGTTGCAGTCATTTCAGTCGCTGTGGTAGCTGACGTGTATAGTGTTGAGTCATCCGCATACATAGACACAGTGGCTTTACTCAAAGCCAGTGGCATGTCGTTAGTAAAGATTGAAAAAAGTAAGGGGCCTAGACAGCAGCCCTGGGGAACTCCTGATTCTACCTGGATTATGTTGGAGAGGCTTCCATTAAAGAACACCCTCTGTGTTCTGTTAGACAGGTAACTCTTTATCCACATTATAGCAGGGGGTGTAAAGCCATAACACATATGTTTTTCCAGCAGCAGGCTATGATCGATAATGTCAAAAGCCGCACTGAAGTCTAACAAAACAGACCCCACAATCTTTTTATCATCAATTTCTCTCAGCCAATCATCAGTCATTTGTGTAAGTGCTGTGCTTGTTGAATGTCCTTCTCTATAAGCATGCTGAAAGTTTGTTGTCAATTTGTTTACTGTAAAATAGCATTGTTCTGGTCAAACACCATTTTTTCCAATAGTTTACTAAGGGTTGGTAACAGGCTGATTGGTCGGCTATTTGAGCCAGTAAAGGGGGCTTTACTATTCTTAGGTAGCGGAATGACTCTTGCTTCCCTCCAGGCCTGAGGGAACACACTTTCTAGTAGGCTTACAGTGGGGGAAAAAGTATTTAGTCAGCCACCAATTGTGCAAGTTCTCCCACTTAAAAAGATGAGAGAGGCCTGTAATTTTCATCATAGGTACACATCAACTATGACAGACAAAATGAGTAAAAGAGAATCCAGAAAATCACATTGTAGGATTTTTAATGAATTTATTTGCAAATTATGGTGGAAAATAAGTATTTGGTCAATAACAAAAGTTTCTCAATACTTTGTCATATACCCTTTGTTGGCAATGACACAGGTCAAACATTTTCTGTAAGTCTTCACAAGGTTTTCACACACTGTTGCTGGTATTTTGGCCCATTCCTCCATGCAGTTCTCCTCTAGAGCAGTGATGTTTTGGGGCTGTCGCTGGGCAACACAGACTTTCAACTCCCTCCAAAGATGTTCTATGGGGTTGAGATCTGGAGACTGGCTAGGCCACTCCAGGACCTTCCAGGACCTTGAAATGCTTCTTACGAAGCCACTCCTTCGTTGCCCGGGCGGTGTGTTTGGGATCATTGTCATGCTGAAAGACCCAGCCACATTTCATCTTCAATGCCCTTGCTGATGGAAGGTTTTCACTCAAAATCTCTTGATACATGGCCCCATTCATTCTTTCCTTTACACAGATCAGTCGTCCTGGTCCCTTTGCAGAAAAACAGCCCCAAAGCATGATGTTTCCACCCCCATGCTTCACAGTAGGTATGGTGTTCTTTGGATGCAACTCAGCATTCTTTGTCCTCCAAACACGACGAGTTGAGTTTTTACCAAAAAGTTATATTTTGGTTTCATCTGACCATATGACATTCTCCCAATCCTCTTCTGGATCATCCAAATGCACTCTAGCAAACTTCAGACGGGCCTGGACATGTACTGGCTTAAGCAGGGGGACACGTCTGGCACTGCAGGATTTGAGTCCCTGGCGGCGTAGTGTGTTACTGATGGTAGGCTTTGTTACTTTGGTCCCAGCTCTCTGCAGGTCATTCACTAGGTCCCCCCGTGTGGTTCTGGGATTTTTGCTCACCGTTCTTGTGATCATTTTGACCCCACGGGGTGAGATCTTGCGTGGAGCCCCAGATCGAGGGGAGATTATCAGTGGTCTTGTATGTCTTCCATTTCCTAATAATTGCTCCCACAGTTGATTTCTTCAAACCAAGCTGCTTACCTATTGCAGATTCAGTCTTCCCAGCCTGGTGCAGGTCTACAATTTTGTTTCTGGTGTCCTTTGACAGCTCTTTGGTCTTGGCCATAGTGGAGTTTGGAGTGTGACTGTTTGAGGTTGTGGACAGGTGTCTTTTATACTGATAACAAGTTCAAACAGCTGCCATTAATACAGGTAACGGTGGAGGACAGAGGAGCCTCTTAAAGAAGAAGTTACAGGTCTGTGAGAGCCAGAAAACTTGCTTGTTCGTAGGTGACCAAATACTTATTTTCCACCATAATTTGCAAATAAAAAGAATGTGAATTTCTGGATTTTTTTCTCTCAATTTGTCTGTCATAGTTGACGTGTACCTATGATGAAAATTACAGGCCTCTCTCATCTTTTTAAGTGGGAGAACTTGCACAATTGGTGGCTGACTAAATACTTTTTTCCCCCACTGTAAATTGAAAATATGACAAAAAGGAGTGGCAATATCGTCCGCTATTATCCTCAGTAATCTTCCATCCAAGTTGTCAGACCCCGTTGGCTTGTCATTGTTAATAGACAACAGTAATTTTTTCACCTCTTCCACACTCACTTTACAGAATTCAAAATTACAATGCTTGTCTTTCATAATTTTGTCAGATATACTTGGATGTGTAGTGTCAGCAATTGTTGCTGGCATGTCATGCCTAAGTTTGCTAATTTTGCCAATGAAAAAATTATTAAAGTAGTTGGCAATATCAGTGGGTTTTGTGATGAATGAGCCATCTGATTCAATGAATGATGGAGCTGAGTTTGCCTTTTTCCCCAAAATGTAATTGAAGGGGCTCCAAAGCTTTTTACCATCATTCTTTGTGTCATTTATCTTTGTTTCATAGTGTAGTTATTTCTTCTTTTTATTCAGTTTAGTCACATAATTTCTCAATTTGCAGTACGTTTGCCAATCGGTTGTGCAACCAGACTTATTTGCCATTCCTTTTGCCTCATCCCTCTCAACCATACAATTATTCAATTCCCCTCAATCCACTGGGATTTAACCAAACATGTCACACATATTATCCAGATACTGACTGTTAGCACTTGGTGGTCTATAGCAGCTTCCCACCAGAATTGGCTTTAAGTGAGGCAGATTAACCTGTAGCCATGTTTACTTCAACAGTATTTAACATGAGATCCTCGCTAATCTTCACAGGAATCTGGTTCTGAATATAAAAACAGCAACACCTCCACCATTGGCATTTCTATATTTTCTGTAAATGTTATAACCTTGCATTGCTACCACTGTATCCTCAAAGGTATTATCTAAGTGAGTTTCAGAGATAGTCAGAATATGAATGTCATCTGTTACTAGCAAATTATTGATTTCATGAACCTTGTTTCTTACATTTTACATGTTAGTCATTTAGCAGACGCTCTTATCCAGAGCGACTTACAGTTAGTGAGTGCTGGGAATCAAACCCACAACCCCTGGTGTTGCAAACGCCATGCTCTACCAACTGAGCTACATCCCTGCCGGCCATTCCCTCCCCTACCCTGGACGACGCCGGGCCAATTGTGCGCCTTTGACAATTTTGACAACTCTGTGTCACAATGGTAGGGATTAGCTGAGCTGGGCTTGGGTCATTGATAAGTCATTGTCTCTACGCAGCCTTATAATGCTGCGAAAGGATCCAGGAACCCAAATGATTTGGGTGGATCCCATCCTCCTTATAAAACGTGTTTTGTTTCCAAAAGGGATTGAAATTGTCAACAAAAGTTACACCCATTGAGCTGCAATAATCACGTAGCCAATTGTGAAGAGCAAGAATCCTGCTAAAGCGTTCAATGCAACGATTCAGAGCGGGCACAGGGCCAGATATGATGGATATTCTGTTAGTGTCTAGCAGAGAGTCAATCAGTTCTTTAAAATCCAGTTTCAACTGTTCAGAGCTGCCCTTCATAATGTCATTAAAACCCACATGGACTACGATAGAATCCATTTCCATGTCCTGACTTAGTACATTGGGGAGCAGCTTAGTGATGTCATTTACTCGAGCTCCGGGATTGGACATTGTTTTCTTGTTCTTGACTTACTCTTTGGTTCTCTCTCTGGCTCGTCGTTTGCGATACTTCCGTGTGGGTGGGCTGCAGGTGGAGGCGGGGCTTAGTGGGTCCGCCCGGCTGACTGACTCCTCCCCGTTGGATACCGATTCCTCCCTCTCAGCTACCGGCTCCTCCCTCTCAGCTACCGGCTCCTCCCTCTCATCTACAGGCTGCTCTAGAGAGGCCGTAGAATCCTGTACACCAGGGTTAGAAGATGAGGTCATGAATCCTGTACACCAGGGTTAGAAGATGAGGTCATGAATCCTGTACACCAGGGTTAGAAGATGAGGTCATGAATCCTGTACACCAGGGTTAGAAGATGAGGTCATGAATCCTGTACACCAGGGTTAGAAGATGAGGTCATGAATCCTGTACACCAGGGTTAGAAGATGAGGTAATTCAAGAAGTTAATTCAAATTCAAGCCATGAGTTGAATTACTCCATTAAAGCCTTATCCCTCCTGCTCACTTCCCTCACCATTATCAATCCACCAAGTGATTTAACAACTCATTTGCATTAAAACCTCAACCCTGCTGCTTCACTCTCTCCTCTTACCTGGCTGTCTGGCTCCATAACCAGCCTGGCTATGGTGTAAGGCCAGCCTCTGCTCTTCCACTGTGGGCCTGCCTCTGGTGCCAGATCTGCTGGGGGTGCCAGGTCAGCAGGGGAGGCCTCCATTGGACTGCCTGAGTCTCTCTGGGACCCAGGGACATCCTGCTCCAGCACAGCGTCTGAGCCCTGCCTGGGGGTCAAGTCAGGTGAAGGCAGATCCAGTTAAAGTGCATTTAACAGGGGTCCCTCACAACACACTTTAACAAAGACAAACAAGAGGCAGAGAAACGGAGGAGGAAGGGGAACATCATCAACATTAAACTATATACAATCTGGGGAGCAGAGAAGTCCATAGGGCTAGCCTGGAGAAATACACTCTGTTTGGGATAACATCCCACTCCTTGTCATGCCAAACATGATTAGCATGACAATGAGTGGAATGTTAACTAAACAGAATGGTACCCAGGCTACCATAGGACAGGAAGCAGCAGGGTAGTGATATGACTGGTAACCAGGCTACCATAGGACAGGAAGCAGCAGGGTAGTGATATGACTGGTAACCAGGCTACCATAGGACAGGAAGCAGCAGGGTAGTGATATGACTGGTACCCAGGCTACCATAGGACAGGAAGCAGCAGGGTAGTGATATGACTGGTAACCAGGCTACCATAGGACAGGAAGCAGCAGGGTAGTGATATGACTGGTACCCAGGCTACCATAGGACAGGAAGCAGCAGGGTAGTGATATGACTGGTAACCCAGGCTACCATAGGACAGGAAGCAGCAGGGTAGTGATATGACTGGTAACCAGGCTACCATAGGACAGGAAGCAGCAGGGTAGTGATATGACTGGTAACCAGGCTACCATAGGACAGGAAGCAGCAGGGTAGTGATATGACTGGTAACCAGGCTACCATAGGACAGGAAGCAGCAGGGTAGTGATATGACTGGTAACCAGGCTACCATAGGACAGGAAGCAGCAGGGTAGTGATATGACTGGTACCCAGGCTACCATAGGACAGGAAGCAGCAGGGTAGTGATATGACTGGTAACCAGGCTACCATAGGACAGGAAGCAGCAGGGTAGTGATATGACTGGTAACCAGGCTACCATAGGACAGGAAGCAGCAGGGTAGTGATATGACTGGTAACCAGGCTACCATAGGACAGGAAGCAGCAGGGTAGTGATATGACTGGTACCCAGGCTACCATAGGACAGGAAGCAGCAGGGTAGTGATATGACTGGTAACCAGGCTACCATAGGACAGGAAGCAGCAGGGTAGTGATATGACTGGTACCCAGGCTACCATAGGACAGGAAGCAGCAGGGTAGTGATATGACTGGTAACCCAGGCTACCATAGGACAGGAAGCAGCAGGGTAGTGATATGACTGGTAACCAGGCTACCATAGGACAGGAAGCAGCAGGGTAGTGATATGACTGGTACCCAGGCTACCATAGGACAGGAAGCAGCAGGGTAGTGATATGACTGGTAACCAGGCTACCATAGGACAGGAAGCAGCAGGGTAGTGATATGACTGGTAACCAGGCTACCATAGGACAGGAAGCAGCAGGGTAGTGATATGACTGGTAACCAGGCTACCATAGGACAGGAAGCAGCAGGGTAGTGATATGACTGGTAACCAGGCTACCATAGGACAGGAAGCAGCAGGGTAGTGATATGACTGGTAACCAGGCTACCATAGGACAGGAAGCAGCAGGGTAGTGATATGACTGGTAACCAGGCTACCATAGGACAGGAAGCAGCAGGGTAGTGATATGACTGGTAACCAGGCTACCATAGGACAGGAAGCAGCAGGGTAGTGATATGACTGGTAACCAGGCTACCATAGGACAGGAAGCAGCAGGGTAGTGATATGACTGGTAACCAGGCTACCATAGGACAGGAAGCAGCAGGGTAGTGATATGACTGGTAACCAGGCTACCATAGGACAGGAAGCAGCAGGGTAGTGATATGACTGGTAACCAGGCTACCATAGGACAGGAAGCAGCAGGGTAGTGATATGACTGGTAACCAGGCTACCATAGGACAGGAAGAAGCAGCGTAGTGATAGGACTGGTACCCAGGCTACCATAGGACAGGAAGCAGCAGGGTAGTGATATGACTGGTAACCAGGCTACCATAGGGCAGGAAGCAGCAGGGTAGTGATATGACTGGTACCCAGGCTACCATAGGACAGGAAGCAGCAGGGTAGTGATATGACTGGTACCCAGGCTACCATAGGACAGGAAGCAGCAGGGTAGTGATATGACTGGTAACCAGGCTACCACAGGGCAGGAAGCAGCAGGGTAGTGATATGACTGGTAACCAGGCTACCATAGGACAGGAAGCAGCAGGGTAGTGATATGACTGGTAACCAGGCTACCATAGGACAGGAAGCAGCAGGGTAGTGATATGACTGGTAACCAGGCTACCACAGGGCAGGAAGCAGCAGGGTAGTGATATGACTGGTAACCAGGCTACCATAGGACAGGAAGCAGCAGGGTAGTGATATGACTGGTAACCAGGCTACCATAGGGCAGGAAGCAGCAGGGTAGTGATATGACTGGTAACCAGGCTACCATAGGGCAGGAAGCAGCAGGGTAGTGATATGACTGGTAACCAGGCTACCATAGGACAGGAAGCAGCAGGGTAGTGATATGACTGGTAACCAGGCTACCATAGGACAGGAAGCAGCAGGGTAGTGATATGACTGGTAACCAGGCTACCATAGGACAGGAAGCAGCAGGGTAGTGATATGACTGGTAACCAGGCTACCATAGGACAGGAAGCAGCAGGGTAGTGATATGACTGGTAACCAGGCTACCATAGGACAGGAAGCAGCAGCGTAGTGATAGGACTGGTACCCAGGCTACCATAGGACAGGAAGCAGCAGCGTAGTGATAGGACTGGTAACCAGGCTACCATAGGACAGGAAGCAGCAGGGTAGTGATATGACTGGTAACCAGGCTACCATAGGACAGGAAGCAGCAGGGTAGTGATATGACTGGTAACCAGGCTACCATAGGACAGGAAGCAGCAGGGTAGTGATATGACTGGTAACCAGGCTACCATAGGACAGGAAGCAGCAGGGTAGTGATATGACTGGTAACCAGAATACCATAGGACAGGAAGCAGCAGGGTAGTGATATGACTGGTAACCAGAGTACCATAGGACAGGAAGCAGCAGGGTAGTGATATGACTGGTACCCAGGCTACCATAGGACAGGAAGCAGCAGGGTAGTGATATGACTGGTAACCAGGCTACCATAGGACAGGAAGCAGCAGGGTAGTGATATGACTGGTAACCAGGCTACCATAGGACAGGAAGCAGCAGGGTAGTGATATGACTGGTAACCAGGCTACCATAGGACAGGAAGCAGCAGCGTAGTGATATGACTGGTACCCAGGCTACCATAGGACAGGAAGCAGCAGGGTAGTGATATGACTGGTAACCAGGCTACCATAGGACAGGAAGCAGCAGGGTAGTGATATGACTGGTAACCAGGCTACCATAGGACAGGAAGCAGCAGGTTAGTGATATGACTGGTAACCAGGCTACCATAGGACAGGAAGCAGCAGGGTAGTGATATGACTGGTAACCAGGCTACCATAGGACAGGAAGCAGCAGGGTAGTGATATGACTGGTACCCAGGCTACCATAGGACAGGAAGCAGCAGGGTAGTGATATGACTGGTACCCAGGCTACCATAGGACAGGAAGCAGCAGGGTAGTGATATGACTGGTAACCAGGCTACCATAGGACAGGAAGCAGCAGGGTAGTGATATGACTGGTAACCAGGCTACCATAGGACAGGAAGCAGCAGGGTAGTGATATGACTGGTAACCAGGCTACCATAGGACAGGAAGCAGCAGGGTAGTGATATGACTGGTAACCAGGCTACCATAGGACAGGAAGCAGCAGGGTAGTGATATGACTGGTAACCAGGCTACCATAGGACAGGAAGCAGCAGGGTAGTGATATGACTGGTAACCAGGCTACCATAGGACAGGAAGCAGCAGGGTAGTGATATGACTGGTAACCAGGCTACCATAGGACAGGAAGCAGCAGGGTAGTGATATGACTGGTAACCAGGCTACCGTAGGACAGGAAGCAGCAGGGTAGTGATATGACTGGTAACCAGGCTACCGTAGGACAGGAAGCAGCAGGGTAGTGATATGACTGGTAACCAGGCTACCGTAGGACAGGAAGCAGCAGGGTAGTGATATGACTGGTAACCAGGCTACCGTAGGACAGGAAGCAGCAGGGTAGTGATATGACTGGTACCCAGGCTACCGTAGGACAGGAAGCAGCAGGGTAGTGATATGACTGGTAACCAGGCTACCGTAGGACAGGAAGCAGCAGGGTAGTGATATGACTGGTAACCAGGCTACCGTAGGACAGGAAGCAGCAGGGTAGTGATATGACTGGTAACCAGGCTACCATAGGACAGGAAGCAGCAGGGTAGTGATATGACTGGTAACCAGGCTACCATAGGACAGGAAGCAGCAGCGTAGTGATATGACTGGTAACCAGGCTACCATAGGACAGGAAGCAGCAGGGTAGTGTTATGACTGGTAACCAGGCTACCATAGGACAGGAAGCAGCAGGGTAGTGATATGACTGGTAACCAGGCTACCATAGGACAGGAAGCAGCAGGGTAGTGATATGACTGGTACCCAGGCTACCATAGGACAGGAAGCAGCAGGGTAGTGATATGACTGGTAACCAGGCTACCATAGGACAGGAAGCAGCAGGGTAGTGATATGACTGGTAACCAGGCTACCATAGGACAGGAAGCAGCAGGGTAGTGATATGACTGGTAACCAGGCTACCATAGGACAGGAAGCAGCAGGGTAGTGATATGACTGGTACCCAGGCTACCATAGGACAGGAAGCAGCAGCGTAGTGATATGACTGGTAACCAGGCTACCATAGGACAGGAAGCAGCAGGGTAGTGATATGACTGGTACCCAGGCTACCATAGGACAGGAAGCAGCAGGGTGGTGATATGACTGGTAACCAGGCTACCATAGGACAGGAAGCAGCAGGGTAGTGATATGACTGGTAACCAGGCTACCATAGGACAGGAAGCAGCAGGGTAGTGATATGACTGGTACCCAGGCTACCATAGGACAGGAAGCAGCAGGGTAGTGATATGACTGGTAACCAGGCTACCATAGGACAGGAAGCAGCAGGGTAGTGATATGACTGGTAACCAGGCTACCATAGGACAGGAAGCAGCAGGGTAGTGATATGACTGGTAACCAGGCTACCATAGGACAGGAAGCAGCAGGGTAGTGATATGACTGGTAACCCGGCTACCATAGGACAGGAAGCAGCAGGGTAGTGATATGACTGGTAACCAGGCTACCATAGGACAGGAAGCAGCAGGGTAGTGATATGACTGGTAACCAGGCTACCATAGGACAGGAAGCAGCAGGGTAGTGATATGACTGGTAACCAGGCTACCATAGGACAGGAAGCAGCAGGGTAGTGATATGACTGGTACCCAGGCTACCATAGGACAGGAAGCAGCAGGGTAGTGATATGACTGGTAACCAGGCTACCATAGGACAGGAAGCAGCAGGGTAGTGATATGACTGGTAACCAGGCTACCATAGGACAGGAAGCAGCAGGGTAGTGATATGACTGGTAACCAGGCTACCATAGGACAGGAAGCAGCAGGGTAGTGATATGACTGGTAACCAGGCTACCATAGGACAGGAAGCAGCAGGGTAGTGATATGACTGGTAACCAGGCTACCATGGACAGGAAGCAGCAGGGTAGTGATATGACTGGTAACCAGGCTACCATAGGACAGGAAGCAGCAGGGTAGTGATATGATTGACAACCTGGGGCTTCCGGAGAGATGCAGGACGGGTTCCTCTTGGTCCACAACAGCATCTCCTTTTCCTGCGTTCTCCTCCATCACCTCCCTTTCCACCACCTCCTCCAGCTCGGCAAAGGTCATGGGCTCCCTCAGCTCCTCGGCCAGGGCTGTATAAACGGCCTTCAGCCGGCTGCGGGTCAGCCGGACGCCACCAGGGGGTGCACTGGGAGGACTGGAGGAACAGAGTCAGGCTGTTTAGACAGAGGACTGGAGGGACAGAGTCAGGCAGTTTAGACAGAGGACTGGATGGACAGAGTCAGGCTGTTTAGACAGAGGACTGGAGGGACAGAGTCAGGTAGTTTAGACAGAGGACTGGAGGGACAGAGTCAGGCTGTTTAGACAGAGGACTGGAGGGACAGAGTCAGGCTGTTTAGACAGAGGACTGGAGGGACAGAGTCAGGCTGTTTAGACAGAGGACTGGAGGGACAGAGTCAGGCTGTTTAGACAGAGGACTGGAGGGACAGAGTCAGGCTGTTTAGACAGAGGACTGGAGGGACAGAGTCAGGCTGTTTAGACAGAGGACTGGAGGGACAGAGTCAGGCTGTTTAGACAGAGGACTGGAGGGACAGAGTCAGGCTGTTTAGACAGAGGACTGGAGGGACAGAGTCAGGCTGTTTAGACAGAGGACTGGAGGGACAGAGTCAGGCTGTTTAGACAGAGGACTGGAGGGACAGAGTCAGGCTGTTTAGACAGAGGACTGGAGGGACAGAGCCAGGCAGTTTAGACAGAGGACTGGAGGGACAGAGTCAGGCTGTTTAGACAGAGGACTGGAGGGACAGAGTCAGGCTGTTTAGACAGAGGACTGGAGGGACAGAGTCAGGCTGTTTAGACAGAGGACTGGAGGGACAGAGTCAGGCTGTTTAGACAGAGGACTGGAGGGACAGAGTCAGGTAGTTTAGACAGAGGACTGGAGGGACAGAGCCAGGCTGTTTAGACAGAGGACTGGAGGGACAGTGTTAGGCAGTTTAGACAGAGGACTGGAGGGACAGAGTCAGGTAGTTTAGACAGAGGACTGGAGGGACAGAGTCAGGCTGTTTAGACAGGAAGGACAAGGAGGACTGGAGGGACAGAGTCAGGCTGTTTAGACAGAGGACTGGAGGGACAGAGTCAGGCTAGTTTAGACAGAGGACTGGAGGGACAGAGTCAGGCTGTTTAGACAGAGGACTGGAGGGACAGAGTCAGGTTGTTTAGACAGAGGACTGGAGGGACAGAGTCAGGCTGTTTAGACAGAGGACTGGAGGGACAGAGTCAGGCTGTTTAGACAGAGGACTGGAGGGACAGAGTCAGGTTGTTTAGACAGAGGACTGGAGGGACAGAGTCAGGCAGTTTAGACAGAGGACTGGAGGGACAGAGTCAGGCTGTTTAGACAGAGGACTGGAGGGACAGAGTCAGGCTGTTTAGACAGAGGACTGGAGGGACAGAGTCAGGCAGTTTAGACAGAGGACTGGAGGGACAGAGTCAGGCAGTTTAGACAGAGGACTGGAGGGACAGAGTCAGGCAGTTTAGACAGAGGACTGGAGGGACAGAGCCAGGCAGTTTAGACAGAGGACTGGAGGGACAGAGTCAGGTAGTTTAGACAGAGGACTGGAGGGACAGAGTCAGGTTGTTTAGACAGAGGACTGGAGGGACAGAGTCAGGCTGTTTAGACAGAGGACTGGAGGGACAGAGTCAGGCTGTTTAGACAGAGGACTGGAGGGACAGAGTCAGGCAGTTTAGACAGAGGACTGGAGGGACAGAGTCAGGTAGTTTAGACAGAGGACTGGAGGGACAGAGTCAGGCTGTTTAGACAGAGGACTGGAGGGACAGAGTCAGGCAGTTTAGACAGAGGACTGGAGGGACAGAGTCAGGCTGTTTAGACAGAGGACTGGAGGGACAGAGTCAGGCAGTTTAGACAGAGGACTGGAGGGACAGAGCCAGGTAGTTTAGACAGAGGACTGGAGGGACAGAGTCAGGTAGTTTAGACAGAGGACTGGAGGGACAGAGTCAGGCAGTTTAGACAGGGAGGACTGGAGGGACAGAGTCAGGTAGTTTAGACAGGGAGGACTGGAGGGACAGAGTCAGGCAGTTTAGACAGAGGACTGGAGGGAGAGATCAAGATAGGGTCATATTCATTAGGGCACACCAGAGGAAAATCTTATGCAACGGAAAACAAAAACGAGCGTTTCTTATTGGACAAGTCCAAACAGTCCCTCCGTGTTTCAGTCAGTGTTCTTCCATTTGGTGCCTAATGAACACGACCCAGGTGTTCCAATACTAATGAACGGCATCGTGTCGTCTGACACGGTTTTACTGGATCACAGCCATTCGATGGCAAACATCTGAACACACAGATTGGTGATTACTTGAAGGAAGAGCGTTATGAAGGTTGTACTTTAATTTAAAGTATTCAAAATCAAGTGGTCGACTACATTGAGCTCCAAAAGGTATTGGGAGTATCGGCAAATGCATCCAACAAGTACAGAGCCAAAACAAACAACGATGTCACTGTCCCAATACTGTTGAAGCTCCCTGCATCTCCACACACTGTGGTGGTGGGGCCCAATGACCTTCGGAGGCTAGGCTAGGTAACTGGCAAGCACGGCATCACAATACCTGAGGTAAAAGGGCTTTATAAAATACATTTACTTTGATTGATTGACATTGGATCCATGAGGCTACCTGGGTTTGTGTCTGGATGTGTTGTCCTGTGTTGCTGGTCCAAGGTGGTCCTCTGGCTGAGGGACTGAGGGACAGTCTCCTTCCTCCGCATCCTGTCCTGCCTCCTGTCTCTTCACCATCAGCTGTCTGGCAGCCTGGTATTCACACAGACAGATCCCCTCAGTTCGGGTTAGGAGCAGTGGGTTCTGGGAGACAGAGAGCTCCCAGTGTGTCTTTAGTTAGATACAGTACAACTGAATAAGTACTGAGACATCAGCCCAAACAGTTAGAACAACATGTTCCTCAGCATGTACTTAGAAGCTGTGTCCCCAACGGCCCCCCTATTGACCCTGGTCAAAAGCAGTACCCTATATAGGGAAAGGGGAGCCATTGGGGACGCAGCCAGAGTGTCCCTGAGGGAATACAATACATACATACCCTGCACAGGAAAGGAGGAGAGTAGGTGAACAGGCTTTCACAGAACTGCAGCATCTCTTGTTTAAACTGCTGGTAGGTGACCTGCTGCAGGACTGAATGCTCACTGCTCCTCTTGCTGACCAGCCCCAGGAAGATCGCTTTCTGGAGGACACATTACCCTGCATCAGCCTCTGACGACATTACCCTGCACCAGCCTCTAACGACGTTACCCTGCATTTGTCTGAGTCCCAAATGGCACTATATTCTCTAGTGCACTACTTTACCAGACCCCCACATGGCTCTGATCAAAAGTATTGCATTATATAGGGAATAGGGTGCCATTTGGGACTCAAACTTCATTTCCTAAGGGTTATGATAACTTGTGTAAATGCATGATGACCACAGGTTAAAAGACAGATGGGTCTAAATGCCTCTGTCCTGTCCCTCAGGTTAAAAGACAGATGGGTCTAAATGCCTCTGTCCTGTCCCTCGGGTTAAAAGACAGATGGGTCTAAATGCCTCTGTCCTGTCCCTCGGGTTAAAAGACAGATGGGTCTAAATGCCTCTGTCCTGTCCCTCGGGTTAAAAGACAGATGGGTCTAAATGCCTCTGTCCTGTCCCTCGGGTTAAAAGACAGATGGGTCTAAATGCCTCTGTCCTGTCCCTCGGTGACAGATGGGTCTAAATGCCTCTGTCCTGTCCTCGGGTTAAAAGACAGATGGGTCTAAATGCCTCTGTCCTGTCCCTCGGGTTAAAAGACAGATGGGTCTAAATGCCTCTGTCCTGTCCCTCGGGTTAAAAGACAGATGGGTCTAAATGCCTCTGTCCTGTTCCTCCGGTTAAAAGACAGATGGGTCTAAATGCCTCTTTGTACTGTTCCTCAGGTTAAAGGACAGATGGGTCTAAATGCCTTTGTCCTGTCCCTCGGGTTAAAAGACAGATGGGTCTTAATGCCTCTGTCCTGTCCCTCGGGTTAAAAGACAGATGGGTCTAAATGCCTCTGTCCTGTCCCTCGGGTTAAAAGACAGATGGGTCTAAATGCCTCTGTCCTGTCCCTCGGGTTAAAAGACAGATGGGTCTAAATGCCTCTATGTCCTGTTCGTATAGTTGCCATCATCTCTTTAGGAGTTATCAGTTAGCTCACCTTTCCAACCATGCCTTTTGGGAAGTATTTCGTCAAAACCTCCTTGGCTTTGTCAAACGCGTTGTTCTTAATGCACACCATCACCAACTACAGAGCAAAACAAAACAAGGTTGAATGCAAGACTGATGTAAGAATGCACAACGCGGCAAAAGACAATCACAACAGAATGACAAGGGGAAGACATGAACGGGCAAATAGTTGTGCAATTCAGTATAACGCAGAATGTTATTGATCACAGTACACTGTGTCCTCCCTCTATAGCCACTCAGAGCCCATCGTATAATGTTGGACAGGGATGACATGAAAAATCACAACAGTGTTTAGGGTTTCAACAGGGGACCATTCAATTATTATACGCAGTGGGGCCAGATCTCACCACACAGTGGGGCCAGATCTCACCACACAGTGGGGCCAGATCTCACCACACAGTGGGGCCAGATCTCACCACACATTGGGGCCAGATCTCACCACACTGTGGGGCCAGATCTCACCACACTGTGGGGCCAGATCTCACCACACTGTGGGGCCAGATCTCACCACACTGTGGGGCCAGATCTCACCACACAGTGGGGCCAGATCTCACCATCTCTCTGATAGACTTGTGTACTCTCTCCAGGTCTTTCTGGGGAACTGTCAACTCCTCGCTGATGCTGTCCAATACACTCATAGCAGACTCCAGCGGAGTGAGGAACTCCTGAGATTCAAACGAGAAGTCTGTGGACGGCAAGAGATCAACTGTGTCAGTGATCTTAGACTTGATTTCAAAGACACAGCTAGCTAGCTATAAGGAACAGCAGATTGTGGCACTTGGGGGTCACATTTCAGGTGTCTCTGATTTTCAACATGGGAATGAATATTAGTTCATACCGTTACCTAGCTAGAGTTGTTACGTAGCTAGCGTTGTTACCTAGCTAGCGTTGTTACGTAGCTAGCGTTGTTACGTAGCTAGCGTTGTTACCTAGCTAGCGTTGTTACGTAGCTAGTGTTGTTACCTAGCTAGTGTTGTTACCTAGCTAGTGTTGTTACGTAGCTAGTGTTGTTACTCAGCTAGTGTTGTTACGTAGCTAGTGTTGTTACCTAGCTAGTGTTGTTACGTAGCTAGTGTTGTTACCTAGCTAGTGTTGTTACCTAGCTAGTGTTGTTACCTAGCTAGTGTTGTTACCTAGCTAGTGTTGTTACCTAGCTAGTGTTGTTACGTAGCTAGTGTTGTTACCTAGCTAGTGTTGTTACGTAGCTAGTGTTGTTACGTAGCTAGTGTTGTTACCTAGCTAGTGTTGTTACCTAGCTAGTGTTGTTACGTAGCTAGCTAGCTAGCAAGTTACTTAAAGTTTAGCTCAAAATTCTCACCGAGTTTGTCACCATCATTTATCCTGGTGAGGAACTGTATTGCTCGAATCTTCTTCGGCATGGCATCGTTGGCTTCCAACGGCCGAACCAGATGACCTGAAAAGAGGATGTTGTTGGATAATGTGTTAGCTAGCGTCTATTAAATGGGGCTAACTGCTTTAGCGCATTTTGACGATAGTATCTTCTGACCGAGGAAGTTTTGTGAAGAGCCCAACCCCCCGACTCTTGCTCTAAATAAAAACACTCATCGCTTGTGGTTTTGGAAACATAAGGAACGTATCTTTCAGATCAGTGAGAAATTATTAAAAATAAAATTAAAATAAAGGTTAAATTACTACACACCTTTATAGGGTTGGTGTTCCCACATGGCCATATCTCCATGTTTATAGAAGACATAGGCAGCCACCTGTGCTAATGACTGTCAAAGACTTCAGCCACCCAAGACTGTTCTCTCTTCTACTGCATGACCAAAAGGCTCCTGAACAGCTTCTACCCCTAAGCCATAAGACTGCTGAACAGTTAATCAAATGGCTACCTGGACTATTTACATTGACCCCCTTTATTTTATTTTGCGCTGACTCTCTTGCACTAGCTCTATGCACACTCACTGGGCTCTACCCACACACTCACTACACTGACAATCCAACACACACACATACGCTGCTGCTACTCTGTTTATTATCTATCCTGATTGACTAGTCTCTTTTACCCCTACCTACATGTACATATTACCTCAACTACCAACACTGCTGCTACTCTGTTTATTATCTATCCTGATTGACTAGTCACTTTTACCCCTACCTACATGTACATATTACCTCAACTACCAACACTGCTGCTACTCTGTTTATTATCTATCCTGATTGACTAGTCTCTTTTACCCCTACCTACATGTACATATTACCTCAACTACCAACACTGCTGCTACTCTGTTTATTATCTATCCTGATTGACTAGTCACTTTTACCCCTGCCTACATGTACATATTACCTCAACTACCTCGTACCCCTGCACATTGACTCTGTACTGGTACTCCTTGTATATAGCCTCGTTATTGTTATTTTATTGTGTTACTATTTCCTTGTTTTTTCCTCGACATATTTTTCTTACTTTTTAACTCTGCATTGTTGGGAATGGGCTCGTAAGCAAGCATTTCACGTTAAAGTCTACACCAGTTGTATTCGGCATGTGACCAATACAATTGGATTTAGATTTGATGAGACATCTAGCGTATTCCGAACACCTGTGTGTAAGCGTAAAGCCAATTTATTCTTGATCCGAAATGTGGTCGGACCTTCGTATGGAAGGTGGAGCTTCAAGTTCCTTGGTGTCCACATCACCAACGAACTATCATGGTCCAAACACACCAAGACAGTCGTGAAGAGGGCACGACAAAGCCTATTCCCCCTCAGGAGACTGAAAAGATTTGGCATGGGTCCTCAGATCCTCAAAAAATTCTACAGCTGCACCATCGAGAGCATCCTGACTGGTTGCATCACCGCCTGGTATGGCAACTGCTTGGCCTCCGACCGCAAGGCACTACAGAGAGTAGTGCGTACGGCCCAGTACATCACTGGGGCCAAGCTTCCTGCCATCCAGGACCTCTATACCAGGCGGTGTCAGAGGAAGGCCCTCAAAATTGTCAAAGACTCCAGCCACCCTAGTCATAGACTGTTCTCTCTGCTACCGCACGGCAAGCGGTACCGGAGTGCCAAGTCTAGGTCCAAAAGACTTCTCAACAGCTTCTATCCCCAAGCCATAAGACTCTTGAACAGCTAATCATGGCTACCCGGACTATTTGCACTGCCCCCCCCACCCCATCCTTTTTACGCTGCTGCTACTCTGTTAATTATTTATGCATAGTCACTTTAACTCTACCCACATGTACATATTACTTCAACTACCTCAACTAGCCGGTGCCCCCGCACATTGACTCTGCACCGGTACCCCCCTGTATATATAGCCTCCCTACTGTTATTTTATTTCTGCTCTTTTTTTTCCAACACTTTTTTTGTTTTATTTTTTAACTTTTTGTTAAAAATAAATGCACTGTTGGTTAAGGGCTGTAAGTAAGCATTTCACTGTAATGTCTGCACCTGTTGTATTCGGCGCATGTGACCAATAAAATTGGATTTGATTTGATTTGGAATTGCGGTGCATGCAGAGGCCAAATCTAGCTCCATACTGCATCGCAGTGCGCCTCTCAAATGTTGTAACAATCTGGAGGGCTCCGCATTGACATGATTGGCTGACGGTAGGTTGGGGGCGGTACATCCTGTATGAACACAAACTCACTTCTTTGACAACAGCTCTGCTCCGCTAAACGGAAGAAGTATGAAAGCCCTAAAGTCTGTGGAGGCTGCATTGCAGTAATTATTGTACTGCCACTTCAGATTGACCATGCAGAGCCTTTAACTGGGGAGGAAGTGTAGTTCGTCAACTGGAGGCACTCACAGATTGTGGATCTGTGCAAAACTGCTAAAGTTAATATTTTTTGTATTTAAAATATTATTTCTCGCTGATATGAAAGATAAGGGACATCATCTGCATATGTTTCGAAAACCGGTTTGAATTGTAGTTCACATGGAGCAAAACGTCTGCAAATGTATCCGCGGAAACCATAAGCAGGCTTTTCCAGAGGTAGCTAGTCTGGATGAGTGTAGCTAAACTCGGTCCTGGGCTGCGTTCAGTACATAACACAACGTTCAATTAACAGAAACGGTGATGTACTGAACGACCAGTTGAAAAACGGAGACGGGTTGTGGGTTCAAAATGCACAACTTGCCTTTAAACACGTCAGTCACTACTTCATGCCAAACCCGCTACACCCACCGAACCAAACAAGTCTGTTCGCGAACGTTTTGGGAAACCGTGTCGTTCCCGTACAAACGAACTGGTTTAGTTGTTGTCCTAGCGCTACACAGCTGATTCAAATAATCAACGCTTTATAGTATTGAGTTGACTGACGTTATTTGAATCAACTGTGTGATGCTAACGTTACCTAGCTAACGTTAGGACAAAAACTGTTCATCAGGGATCTCCGAGACTAGTACTACCAACTGGTCTAGCGAACAGTCAACGTTACCGCACAGTTTGCTAACGTATCGAGCTAGCTAACACGTGGTATAAAACTGTCTTATTAGGCAGAGACGGTACAGACACCTGTATTGGTTTTCGCGAAGACGCTAACGTTACTCACATTGAAGGATGTCTCTGATCTCACAGAAATCAGTATACCGTTCATTCCTAAAAGTATCAAATGCCACAGATATATAATAATCCACCATCCAACGATTAACTACACATTCCACATCAAGTGTGGGGTCCATGTTTTCGTTTGCCGCCATTTCCAACGCCGTAAACAAAGCCGTAAGATGTATCTGCTGTATTCGTCATCCGCTGCGCTGGTTGGTGGTTGGTCAAACCTTTCGTCTATCCACATTACGCTCACATTCACGCCACGCCAATAACGTCATGGCGTCATCCCGGATACCGTTCATTTACATTTTACATTTACGTCATTTAGCAGACGCTCTTATCCAGAGCGACTTACAAATTGGAGCATTCACCTTATGATAGCCAGTGGGATAACCACTTCATTTAGAATCGTTTTTTATTTATTTTTTGTTATTGACTAATTCTAGAGATGTTATTAAAACATTGGATTTAAAGTAAAAAAAAAAATATTGCATTTGGGGTCGGATTTTTCAAATATTTGTTTTTGTGTATATAACGTTTACCAGAGATAATGAAGAAATTTACGGCTCAAATGTTTTACTTTCATTTTAATAACATATTACATCTTTCAGTGTAAATACATGGGTCTTATTAATGAAATAAAACATTGAAAGACTTAACTCAC
Source organism: Coregonus clupeaformis (assembly GCF_020615455.1). Lineage (NCBI taxonomy): Eukaryota > Metazoa > Chordata > Actinopteri > Salmoniformes > Salmonidae > Coregonus > Coregonus clupeaformis. Next base: position 143,280 of record NW_025534416.1, on the reverse strand, counting down.
TCCAAAATAACTTCACAGTCACACTCATAAAAAATGTGTATAATAGTTTCCCATTCTTTATCACAGAAAAGGCATAATTATGTCCTCTTAAGTCCATTATTTTTATTTTCTATTTTTTATTTATTTATTTTAGACAAGTTATTGCAAGGGTATATTTTGTGCAAGATTTTAAAGGGAATTTATTTTTCTTTATTTGATATACAAAATGTATGTGGGAGCAACCAAGCGTTCTTCCATTCCATTTCAGTAATATATGCATTCCAGAAGAATTTCCCTCTAGGGGAGATCTTGTTCTTGGAGTTAAAGTTCTCTTAAGAATGTATTATTACATTTCTTATCCCCCAGGGGACAACCTAACAAATTATGCATCTATATTGACATGTTCTCCAAAGCACAAATCAGATTTCATTAATTGAGTAAGTCCTGAAGGTATTGGTTTGCATATAGAGTTACATTCTTACTGTATTTTTACAACTCTATCACAGGTTTATACAATTGTAACCCCTCACCTTATTTTATTTATTTTAGGTACTTTAACTTTTGAAACTCAATTCATATGTAGTGATTAAATTTTTTTACTTTGTTATTTTATGTTTCTTCAGATAAAATATACGTGTAGTGATGTCCTGTTTTTGTTATTGTATTGTAATATATATATATATACCATTAATTTAGTGAAGGCAGAGTCAGTTGGTCATGGCTAGAAGGGATCTAGCTTTTGTCAAATTAACGTCAGATTTGATTCATCGTAGCAGTTTAGGAGAACACGCTGCAGGTTGTGTTGTTTGTGTTTGTTTGCCGCGCGTACTGTACACCGCGCTCGATTTAAAGGCACAATCTGTAGATTTCTTGCTGTCCGTCATTGATTCTTGAATAATCGGATTTATCTGAATCTAACATGATGTTATCAGATTCAAATTCAATGCATATTGGTTCACATCCACACGTTTTTGCACAGGTCAATAAATGGAACAGACAAATAGCCATCATTTAAAAAAACGAATCAGGTTTATTATGCAAAACAACAACACATTATAAAGACAATTTGAGACACATTTCTCAGAGTCGTGGCTGAACAAGGACATGGATAATATACACTGAATGTACAAAACATCAGGAACACCTTCCTAATATTGAGTTGCAGCCCTCGGAACAGCCTCCATTCATCAGGAACACCTTCCTAATATTGAGTTGCAGCCCCTCAGAACAGAACTCCATTCATCAGGAACACCTTCCTAATATCGAGTTGCAGCCCTCAGAACAGAACTCCATTCATCAGGAACACCTTCCTAATATTGAGTTGCAGCCCTCAGAACAGCCTCCATTCATCAGGAACACCTTCCTAATATCGAGTTGCAGCCCTCAGAACAGCCTCCATTCATCAGGAACACCTTCCTAATATCGAGTTGCAGCCCTCAGAACAGCCTCCATTCATCAGGAACACCTTCCTAATATCGAGTTGCAGCCCCTCAGAACAGCCTCCATTCATCAGGAACACCTTCCTAATATCGAGTTGCAGCCCTCAGAACAGCCTCCATTCATCAGGAACACCTTCCTAATATCGAGTTGCAGCCCTCAGTAAACAGCCTCCATTCATCAGGAACACCTTCCTAATATCGAGTTGCAGCCCCTCAGAACAGAACTCCATTCATCAGGAACACCTTCCTAATATCGAGTTGCAGCCCTCAGAACAGAACTCCATTCATCAGGAACACCTTCCTAATATTGAGTTGCAGCCCTCAGTAAACAGCCTCCATTCATCAGGAACACCTTCCTAATATCGAGTTGCAGCCCCTCAGAACAGCCTCCATTCATCAGGAACACCTTCCTAATATCGAGTTGCAGCCCCTCAGAACAGCCTCCATTCATCAGGAACACCTTCCTAATATCGAGTTGCAGCCCTCAGAACAGCCTCCATTCATCAGGAACACCTTCCTAATATTGAGTTGCAGCCCCTCAGAACAGAACTCCATTCATCAGGAACACCTTCCTAATATCGAGTTGCAGCCCTCAGAACAGCCTCCATTCATCAGGAACACCTTCCTAATATCGAGTTGCAGCCCTCAGAACAGAACTCCATTCATCAGGAACACCTTCCTAATATCGAGTTGCAGCCCCTCAGAACAGCCTCCATTCATCAGGAACACCTTCCTAATATCGAGTTGCAGCCCTCAGAACAGCCTCCATTCATCAGGAACACCTTCCTAATATCGAGTTGCAGCCCTCGGAACAGCCTCCATTCATCAGGAACACCTTCCTAATATCGAGTTGCAGCCCCTCAGAACAGCCTCCATTCATCAGGAACACCTTCCTAATATCGAGTTGCAGCCCTCAGAACAGCCTCCATTCATCAGGAACACCTTCCTAATATCGAGTTGCAGCCCCTCGGAACAGCCTCCATTCATCAGGAACACCTTCCTAATATCGAGTTGCAGCCCCTCAGAACAGCCTCCATTCATCAGGAACACCTTCCTAATATTGAGTTGCAGCCCTCAGTAAACAGCCTCCATTCATCAGGAACACCTTCCTAATATCGAGTTGCAGCCCTCAGAACAGCCTCCATTCATCAGGAACACCTTCCTAATATCGAGTTGCAGCCCTCAGAACAGCCTCCATTCATCAGGAACACCTTCCTAATATCGAGTTGCAGCCCTCAGAACAGCCTCCATTCATCAGGAACACCTTCCTAATATCGAGTTGCAGCCCTCAGTAAACAGCCTCCATTCATCAGGAACACCTTCCTAATATCGAGTTGCAGCCCTCAGAACAGAACTCCATTCATCAGGAACACCTTCCTAATATCGAGTTGCAGCCCTCAGAACAGCCTCCATTCATCAGGAACACCTTCCTAATATCGAGTTGCAGCCCTCAGACGTACACTCACCAGAACACCTTCCTAATATCGAGTTGCAGCCCTCAGAACAGCCTCCATTCATCAGGAACACCTTCCTAATATCGAGTTGCAGCCCTCAGAACAGCCTCAATTCATCAGGAAATGGACCATGTTGACTCCGATGCTTCCCACAGTTGTGTCAAGTTGGCTGGATGTCCTTTGGGTGGTGGACCATTCTGGATGTCCTTTGGGTGGTGGACCATTCTTGATACACACGGGAAACTGTTGAGCGTGAAACCAAGCAGCGTTGCAGTTTTTGACACTCAAACTGGTGCGCTTGGCATGAATTGGAACGCCGACTGCAAGCCAGGCCTAACCGTCCAACATCAGTGTCCATATTATCATTCCCCACAGGCCAAGTTCCAGTTCCCCATATTATCATTCCCCACAGGCCAAGTTCCACTCCCAGTTCCCCATATTATCATTCCCCACAGGCCAAGTTCCACTCCCAGTTCCCCATATTATCATTCCCCACAGGCCAAGTTCCACTCCCAGTTCCCCATATTATCATTCCCCACAGGCCAAGTTCCACTCCCAGTTCCCCATATTATCATTCCCCACAGGCCAAGTTCCACTCCCAGTTCCCCCATATTATCATTCCCCACAGGCCAAGTTCCACTCCCAGTTCCCCATATTATCATTCCCCACAGGCCAAGTTCCACTCCCAGTTCCCCATATTATCATTCCCCACAGGCCAAGTTCCACTCCCAGTTCCCCATATTATCATTCCCCACAGGCCAAGTTCCACTCCCAGTTCCCCATATTATCATTCCCCACAGGCCAAGTTCCGCTCCCAGTCCCCCATATTATCATTCTCCATAGCAGCACCATACAAATGTCATGTATAGAATATGCCCAATGAGTGGCCATGTTTAACTAACCTGTAAATGAATATAGAAACATTTTTTGTTTTATGCAGTCCGTTCCTCTGAGCTGGGCTAATACAGTGCCATCATGTCATCATGTCTACCACAGGGCTATACTGTGGAGCTGTCTGAAACACCCAGCACCCTGCTACAGATTCTCTATACTGTGGAGCTGTCTGAAACACCCTGCTACAGATTCTCTATACTGTGGAGCTGTCTGAAACACCCAGCACCCCGCTACAGATTCTCTATACTTTGGAGCTGTCTGAAACACCCAGCACCCTGCTACAGATTCTCTATACTGTGGAGCTGTCTGAAACACACAGCACCCTGCTACAGGAAACACCCAGCACCCTGCTACAGATTCTCTATACTGTGGAGCTGTCTGAAACACCCAGCACCCTGCTACAGATTCTCTATACTGTGGAGCTGTCTGAAACACCCAGCACCCTGCTACAGATTCTCTATACTGTGGAGCTGTCTGAAACACCCAGCACCCTGCTACAGATTCTCTATACTGTGGAGCTTCTGAAACACCCAGCACCCTGCTACAGATTCTCTATACTGTGGAGCTGTCTGAAACACCCAGCACCCTGCTACAGATTCTCTATACTGTGGAGCTGTCTGAAACACCCAGCACCCTGCTACAGATTCTCTATACTGTGGAGCTGTCTACAACACCCAGCACCCTGCTACAGATTCTCTATACTGTGGAGCTGTCTGAAACACCCAGCACCCTGCTACAGATTCTCTATACTGTGGAGCTGTCTGAAACACCCAGCACCCTGCTACAGATTCTCTATACTGTGGAGCTGTCTGAAACACCAGCACCCTGCTACAGATTCTCTATACTGTGGAGCTGTCTGAAACACCCAGCACCCTGCTACAGATTCTCTATACTGTGGAGCTGTCTGAAACACCCAGCACCCTGCTACAGATTCTCTATACTGTGGAGCTGTCTGAAACACACAGCACCCTGCTACAGATTCTCTATACTGTGGAGCTGTCTGAAACACCCAGCACCCTGCTACAGATTCTCTATACTGTGGAGCTGTCTGAAACACCCAGCACCCTGCTACAGATTCTCTATACTGTGGAGCTGTCTGAAACACCCAGCACCCTGCTACAGATTCTCTATACTGTGGAGCTGTCTGAAACACCCAGCACCCTGCTACAGATTCTCTATACTGTGGAGCTGTCTGAAACACCCAGCACCCTGCTACAGATTCTCTATACTGTGGAGCTGTCTGAAACACCCAGCACCCTGCTACAGATTCTCTATACTGTGGAGCTGTCTGAAACACCCAGCACCCTGCTACAGATTCTCTATACTGTGGAGCTGTCTGAAACACCCACCCCTGCTACAGATTCTCTATACTGTGGAGCTGTCTGAAACACCCAGCACCCTGCTACAGATTCTCTATACTGTGGAGCTGTCTGAAACACCCAGCACCCTGCTACAGATTCTCTATACTGTGGAGCTGTCTGAAACACCCAGCACCCTGCTACAGATTCTCTATACTGTGGAGCTGTCTGAAACACCCTGCTACAGATTCTCTATACTGTGGAGCTGTCTGAAACACCCAGCACCCTGCTACAGATTCTCTATACTGTGGAGCTGTCTGAAACACCCAGCACCCTGCTACAGATTCTCTATACTGTGGAGCTGTCTGAAACACCCAGCACCCTGCTACAGATTCTCTATACTGTGGAGCTGTCTGAAACACCCAGCACCCTGCTACAGATTCTCTATACTGTGGAGCTGTCTGAAACACCCAGCACCCTGCTACAGATTCTCTATACTGTGGAGCTGTCTGAAACACCCTGCTACAGATTCTCTATACTGTGGAGCTGTCTGAAACACCCAGCACCCTGCTACAGATTCTCTATACTGTGGAGCTGTCTGAAACACCCAGCACCCTGCTACAGATTCTCTATACTGTGGAGCTGTCTGAAACACCCAGCACCCTGCTACAGATTCTCTATACTGTGGAGCTGTCTGAAACACCCAGCACCCTGCTACAGATTCTCTATACTGTGGAGCTGTCTGAAACACCCAGCACCCTGCTACAGATTCTCTATACTGTGGAGCTGTCTGAAACACCCAGCACCCTGCTACAGATTCTCTATACTGTGGAGCTGTCTGAAACACCCAGCACCCTGCTACAGATTCTCTATACTGTGGAGCTGTCTGAAACACCCAGCACCCTGCTACAGATTCTCTATACTGTTCATCCATTCTCTTCTATCGTAGGGAAACAGTGCCTCCTGTTCACGACTTTCAGTAAAGTACTATTCTTTTTTATAAAAAAGGTTTGTTGGCTCATATAGAATCACAATTATGTAAAGTTGTATAAAAAAACCATATCTCCTTCTTCCTCATATACACTAACCTGATCCATAGGAGTCCTGGAGTGCAGTTAAACTTGCATTGTACCATGGTACCATTTGTGATGCACCCAGGGAGTTCTCAGTAGTGTTTCAAGAGAGGTGAGGTGACTGAATTCAGATTACTAGGTAGGTAAAGGGGATACCTAGTCAGTACAACTGAATGCATTCAACCGAAATGTGTCTTCCGTATTTAACCCAACACCTCTGAATCAGAGAGGTGCGAGGGGCTGCCTTCATCAACGTCCCCGTCATCGGCGCCCAGGGAGCAGTTGTTGTTGGGGGTTAACTGCCTTGCTCAAGGGCAGAACGGCAGATTTTAGAACAGACAGGCCAGTAACGTTGATTCAGAGGAAGAACAGTGACAGTGTCCAGTAACAGTGAGTGAGTCAACGATGCCTCAATGACTTTAAGGTCATTATATGATTGGTTGCGTCTCAAATGGCACCCTATTCCCTACATAGTGCACTACTTTAGACCAGAGAATGGCACCCTATTCCCTATATAGTGCACTACTTTAGACCAGAGAATGGCACCCTATTCCCTATATAGAGCACTACTTTAGACCAGAGAATGGCACCCTATTCCCTATATAGAGCACTACTTTAGACCAGAGAATGGCACCCTATTCCCTATATAGTGCACTACTTTAGACCAGAGAATGGCACCCTATTCCCTATATAGAGCACTACTTTAGACCAGAGAATGGCACCCTATTCCCTATATAGTGCACTACTTTAGACCAGAGAATGGCACCCTATTCCCTATATAGTGCACTACTTTAGACCAGAGAATGGCACCCTATTCCCTATATAGTGCACTACTTTAGACCAGAGAATGGCACCCTATTCCCTATATAGTGCACTACTTTAGACCAGAGAATGGCACCCTATTCCCTTATATAGTGCACTACTTTAGACCAGAGAATGGCACCCTATTCCCTATATAGAGCACTACTTTAGACCAGAGAATGGCACCCTATTCCCTATATAGTGCACTACTTTAGACCAGAGAATGGCACCCTATTCCCTATATAGTGCACTACTTTAGACCAGAGAATGGCACCCTATTCCCCTATATAGAGCACTACTTTAGACCAGAGAATGGCACCCTATTCCCTATATAGTGCACTACTTTAGACCAGAGAATGGCACCCTATTCCCTATATAGTGCACTACTTTAGACCAGAGAATGGCACCCTATTCCTATATAGAGCACTACTTTAGACCAGAGAATGGCACCCTATTCCCTATATAGTGCACTACTTTAGACCAGAGAATGGCACCCTATTCCCTATATAGAGCACTACTTTAGACCAGAGAATGGCACCCTATTCCCTATATAGTGCACTACTTTAGACCAGAGAATGACACCCTATTCCCTATATAGAGCACTACTTTAGACCAGAGAATGGCACCCTATTCCCTATATAGTGCACTACTTTAGACCAGAGAATGGCACCCTATTCCCTATATAGAGCACTACTTTAGACCAGAGAATGGCACCCTATTCCCTATATAGTGCACTACTTTAGACCAGAGAATGACACCCTATTCCCTATATAGAGCACTACTTTAGACCAGAGAATGGCACCTATTCCCTATATAGTGCACTACTTTAGACCAGAGAATGGCACCCTATTCCCTATATAGTGCACTACTTTAGACCAGAGAATGGCACCCTATTCCCTATATAGTGCACTACTTTAGACCAGAGAATGGCACCCTATTCCCTATATAGTGCACTACTTTAGACCAGAGAATGGCACCCTATTCCCTATATAGTGCACTACATTAGACCAGAGCCCTATGCGTCATGTTGAAAAGTAGTGCACTATATAGGGAATAGGGTGCCATTCTCTGGTCTAAAGTAGTGCACTATATAGGGAATAGGGTGCTATTCTCTGGTCTAAAGTAGTGCACTATATAGGGAATAGGGTGCCATTTGGGACAGACCAGTTGTCTTTCAGTGTCCCCCCCGTCCCTTAGTGCCAACTTATAAATATAAAATAACATCCATTCTCATAACAGCATTTGAATAGAAAGGCATGGGTTGTCTTCAGATAGAGTGTGTTAGTGACGTCCTGCACCCCCTCAGGGTGCACAATAAGGAAGCCACCCATACCCGGGACCACCCATACCCAGGACCACCCATACCCGGGACCACCCATACCCAATAAGGAAGGGAAAGATGGGGTCCTTTTGGAGCTGGACATGAAACAAATGATTTCTACAATCGTAAATCAAAACATGTTTTTATTTTATATAACAAATGATTTCTACAATCGTAAATCAAAACATGTTTTTATTTTATATAACAAACGATTTCTACAATCGTAAATCAAAACATGTTTTTATTTTATATAACAAATGATTTCTACAATCATAAATCAAAACATGTTTTTATTTTAAAACAAATGATTTATACAATCATAAATGAATGGATACAATCAGAAAAATATGACAATCATCAATGGCGGATACTTGCATGATTGATGATTGTATTGTTATAAATGGTACCCATATCTCACAAAACAAACTGTTGTTTGACGATCATCAATACCCTGCGTCACAACGGCTCTGTTGTGAAGCCAACAAAATAAGCAGAGAGAGAGAGAGAGATATAAAGGTCAGGAGGGTTGAGGGGAAAACCTTCACCAGTTGTTGAAAAGACTCAACTGTCACTACAAGCTTCCTGTTGGTTGACAGACCCATTGGCTTCCTGTTGTTGACAGACCCATTGCTTCACCCATTAAGTTTGTATGAACGGCTGTGTTTCACCAAAGCCCCATATACTACCCACCACTGTGACCTGTACGCTCTCGTTGGCTGGCCCTCACTACATATTCGTCGCCAAACCCACTGGCTCCTGGCCATCTATAAATCACTGCTAGGCAAATCCCCGCCTTATCTTAGCTCATTGGTCACCATAGCAACACCCACCCGTAGTCTGCGCTCCAGCAGGTATATCTCACTGGTCATCCCCAAAGCCAACACCTCCTTTGGCCGTCATTCCTTCCAGTTCTCTGCTGCCAATGACTGGAACGAATTGCAAAAATCTCTGAAGCTGGAGACTCTTATCTCCCTCACTAACTTTAAGCATCAGTTGTCAGAGCAGCTTACCGATCACTGCACCTGTACACAGCCCATCTGAAATTAGCCCACCCAACTACCTCATCCCTATATTGTTATTTATTTTGCTCTTTTGCACCCCAGTATCTCTATTTGCACATCATCTTCTGCACATCTATCACTCCAGTGTTAATACTAATTGTAATTATTTTGCACTATGGCCTATTTATTGCCTTACCTCCATAGCTTACTACATTTGAACACACTGTATATAGATTTTCTGTTGTATTTTTGACTTTGTTTTGTTTTACCCCATATGTAACTCTGTGTTGTTGTTTTTATCGCACTGCTTTGCTTTATCTTGGCCAGGTCGCAGTTGTAAATGAGAACTTGTTCTCAACTGGCTTACCTGGTTAAATAAAGGTTAAATAAAAAAATTTAATAAAAAAGTTTGTGTCCCAAATGGCTCCCTCTTCCCTAAATAATACTCTCCCTCTGGCTCTGGTCAAAAGTAGTGCACTATATAGGGAATAGGGTGCCAGTTGGGACTATACCAATGCTCCAACAGGTTCAGACTAACTGGATATCAGAAGAGCTGTGAGCTTGCCAGGGTCCACGGAAGGCTGTGCTTGTTCCTTTCACACCAGTCCACCATTAAGACGGGACCACACAAAGACCAGCTGGTCTCAGACTTGGTTCAGCTTCAGGACCACACAAAGACCAGCTGGTCTCAGACTTGGTTCAGCTTCAGGACAGACCATGTCCACAGTTACAGACCAGCTGGTCTCAGACTTGGTTCAGCTTCAGGACCACACAAAGACCAGCTGGTCTCAGACTTGGTTCAGCTTCAGGACCACACAAAGACCAGCTGGTCTCAGACTTGGTTCAGCTTCAGGACCACACAAAGACCAGCTGGTCTCAGACTTGGTTCAGCTTCAGGACCACACAAAGACCAGCTGGTCTCAGACTTGGTTCAGCTTCAGGACCACACAAAGACCAGCTGGTCTCAGACTTGGTTCAGCTTCAGGACCACACAAAGACCAGCTGGTCTCAGACTTGGTTCAGCTTCAGGACCACACAAAGACCAGCTGGTCTCAGACTTGGTTCAGCTTCAGGACCACACAAAGACCAGCTGGTCTCAGACTTGGTTCAGCTTCAGGACCACACAAAGACCAGCTGGTCTCAGACTTGGTTCAGCTTCAGGACCACACAAAGACCAGCTGGTCTCAGACTTGGTTCAGCTTCAGGACCACACAAAGACCAGCTGGTCTCAGACTTGGTTCAGCTTCAGGACCACACAAAGACCAGCTGGTCTCAGACTTGGTTCAGCTTCAGGACCACACAAAGACCAGCTGGTCTCAGACTTGGTTCAGCTTCAGGACCACACAAAGACCAGCTGGTCTCAGACTTGGTTCAGCTTCAGGACCACACAAAGACCAGCTGGTCTCAGACTTGGTTCAGCTTCAGGACCACACAAAGACCAGCTGGTCTCAGACTTGGTGGGGTGGGGGGGGGGGGGGGGGGTGCCCTGGACCGAGTCTGGGAAACCCTGTAGCAGCTAAAGTAACTCTAAACAAGGAGGAAAAACACAACCAATAAGACAACAATACAAAGAAATAAGAAAAATACATTTTCAGCGTTTTGGATTGGCTCAATTCTGGTAGTACCTCCTTGTTTCCTAGTGTGTTTAACGTCCAGCCCCAACTCATAGCGTCTCTGTCCTTTCCCTGGGTGTCCTAGTGTGTTTAACGTCCAGCCCCAACTCATAGCGTCTCTGTCCTTTCCCTGGGTGTCCTAGTGTGTTTAACGTCCAGCCCCAACTCATAGCGTCTCTGTCCTTTCCTGGGTGTCCTAGCTGTGTTTAACGTCCAGCCCCAACTCATAGCGTCTCTGTCCTTTCCCTGGGTGTCCTAGTGTGTTTAACGTCCAGCCCCAACTCATAGCATCTCTGTCCTTTCCCTGGGTGTCCTAGACAGGTCCTAGTGTGTTTAACGTCCAGCCCCAACTCATAGCGTCTCTGTCCTTTCCCTGGGTGTCCTAGTGTGTTTAACGTCCAGCCACAACTCATAGCATCTCTGTCCTTTCCCTGGGTGTCCTAGTGTGTTTAACGTCCAGCCCCAACTCATAGCGTCTCTGTCCTTTCCTGGGTGTCCTAGTGTGTTTAACGTCCAGCCCCAACTCATAGCGTCTCTGTCCTTTCCCTGGGTGTCCTAGACAGGTCCTAGTGTGTTTAACGTCCAGCCCCAACTCATAGCGTCTCTGTCCTTTCCCTGGGTGTCCTAGTGTGTTTAACGTCCAGCCCCAACTCATAGCATCTCTGTCCTTTCCCTGGGTGTCCTAGTGTGTTTAACGTCCAGCCACAACTCATAGCGTCTCTGTCCTTTCCCTGGGTGTCCTAGTGTGTTTAACGTCCAGCCCCAACTCATAGCGTCTCTGTCCTTTCCCTGGGTGTCCTAGACAGGTCCTAGTGTGTTTAACGTCCAGCCCCAACTCATAGCATCTCTGTCCTTTCCCTGGGTGTCCTAGTGTGTTTAACGTCCAGCCCCAACTCATAGCATCTCTGTCCTTTCCCTGGGTGTCCTAGTGTGTTTAACGTCCAGCCCCAACTCATAGCGTCTCTGTCCTTTCCCTGGGAGTCCTAGTGTGTTTAACGTCCAGCCCCAACTCATAGCATCTCTGTCCTTTCCCTGGGTGTCCTAGACAGGTCCTAGTGTGTTTAACGTCCAGCCCCAACTCATAGCATCTCTGTCCTTTCCCTGGGTGTCCTAGACAGGTCCTAGTGTGTTTAACGTCCAGCCCCAACTCATAGCATCTCTGTCCTTTCCCTGGGTGTCCTAGACAGGTCCTAGTGTGTTTAACGTCCAGCCCCAACTCATAGCATCTCTGTCCTTTCCCTGGGTGTCCTGGACAGGTCCTAGTGTGTTTAACGTCCAGCCCCAACTCATAGCGTCTCTGTCCTTTCCCTGGGTGTCCTAGACAGGTCCTAGTGTGTTTAACGTCCAGCCCCAACTCATAGCGTCTCTGTCCTTTCCCTGGGTGTCCTAGTGTGTTTAACGTCCAGCCCCAACTCATAGCATCTCTGTCCTTTCCCTGGGTGTCCTAGACAGGTCCTAGTGTGTTTAACGTCCAGCCCCAACTCATAGCGTCTCTGTCCTTTCCCTGGGTGTCCTAGACAGGTCCTAGTGTGTTTAACGTCCAGCCCCAACTCATAGCATCTCTGTCCTTTCCCTGGGTGTCCTAGACAGGTCCTAGTGTGTTTAACGTCCAGCCACAACTCATAGCGTCTCTGTCCTTTCCCTGGGTGTCCTAGTGTGTTTAACGTCCAGCCCCAACTCATAGCGTCTCTGTCCTTTCCCTGGGTGTCCTAGTGTGTTTAACGTCCAGCCCCAACTCATAGCATCTCTGTCCTTTCCCTGGGTGTCCTAGACAGGTCCTAGTGTGTTTAACGTCCAGCCCCAACTCATAGCGTCTCTGTCCTTTCCCTGGGTGTCCTAGTGTGTTTAACGTCCAGCCCCAACTCATAGCATCTCTGTCCTTTCCCTGGGTGTCCTAGACAGGTCCTAGTGTGTTTAACGTCCAGCCCCAACTCATAGCATCTCTGTCCTTTCCCTGGGTGTCCTAGTGTGTTTAACGTCCAGCCCCAACTCATAGCGTCTCTGTCCTTTCCCTGGGTGTCCTAGACAGGTCCTAGTGTGTTTAACGTCCAGCCCCAACTCATAGCATCTCTGTCCTTTCCCTGGGTGTCCTAGTGTGTTTAACGTCCAGCCCCAACTCATAGCATCTCTGTCCTTTCCCTGGGTGTCCTAGACAGGTCCTAGTGTGTTTAACGTCCAGCCACAACTCATAGCGTCTCTGTCCTTTCCCTGGGTGTCCTAGTGTGTTTAACGTCCAGCCACAACTCATAGCATCTCTGTCCTTTCCCTGGGTGTCCTAGACAGGTCCTAGTGTGTTTAACGTCCAGCCCCAACTCATAGCATCTCTGTCCTTTCCCTGGGTGTCCTAGTGTGTTTAACGTCCAGCCACAACTCATAGCATCTCTGTCCTTTCCCTGGGTGTCCTAGACAGGTCCTAGTGTGTTTAACGTCCAGCCACAACTCATAGCGTCTCTGTCCTTTCCCTGGGTGTCCTAGACAGGTCCTAGTGTGTTTAACGTCCAGCCCCAACTCATAGCATCTCTGTCCTTTCCCTGGGTGTCCTAGACAGGTCCTAGTGTGTTTAACGTCCAGCCCCAACTCATAGCGTCTCTGTCCTTTCCCTGGGTGTCCTAGACAGGTCCTAGTGTGTTTAACGTCCAGCCCCAACTCATAATATCTCTGTCCTTTCCCTGGGTGTCCTGGACAGGTCCTAGTGTGTTTAACGTCCAGCCCCAACTCATAGCGTCTCTGTCCTTTCCCTGGGTGTCCTGGACAGGTCCTAGTGTGTTTAACGTCCAGCCCCAACTCATAGCATCTCTGTCCTTTCCCTGGGTGTCCTAGTGTGTTTAACGTCCAGCCCCAACTCATAGCATCTCTGTCCTTTCCCTGGGTGTCCTAGTGTGTTTAACGTCCAGCCACAACTCATAGCATCTCTGTCCTTTCCCTGGGTGTCCTAGTGTGTTTAACGTCCAGCCCCAACTCATAGCATCTCTGTCCTTTCCCTGGGTGTCCTAGTGTGTTTAACGTCCAGCCCCAACTCATAGCATCTCTGTCCTTTCCCTGGGTGTCCTAGACAGGTCCTAGTGTGTTTAACGTCCAGCCCCAACTCATAGCGTCTCTGTCCTTTCCCTGGGTGTCCTAGTGTGTTTAACGTCCAGCCCCAACTCATAGCATCTCTGTCCTTTCCCTGGGTGTCCTAGACAGGTCCTAGTGTGTTTAACGTCCAGCCACAACTCATAGCGTCTCTGTCCTTTCCCTGGGTGTCCTAGACAGGTCCTAGTGTGTTTAACGTCCAGCCCCAACTCATAGCATCTCTGTCCTTTCCCTGGGTGTCCTAGACAGGTCCTAGTGTGTTTAACGTCCAGCCCCAACTCATAGCGTCTCTGTCCTTTCCCCTGGGTGTCCTAGACAGGTCCTAGTGTGTTTAACGTCCAGCCCCAACTCATAATATCTCTGTCCTTTCCCTGGGTGTCCTGGACAGGTCCTAGTGTGTTTAACGTCCAGCCCCAACTCATAGCATCTCTGTCCTTTCCCTGGGTGTCCTAGTGTGTTTAACGTCCAGCCCCAACTCATAGCATCTCTGTCCTTTCCCTGGGTGTCCTAGTGTGTTTAACGTCCAGCCACAACTCATAGCATCTCTGTCCTTTCCCTGGGTGTCCTAGACAGGTCCTAGTGTGTTTAACGTCCAGCCACAACTCATAGCGTCTCTGTCCTTTCCCTGGGTGTCCTAGTGTGTTTAACGTCCAGCCCCAACTCATAGCATCTCTGTCCTTTCCCTGGGTGTCCTAGTGTGTTTAACGTCCAGCCCCAACTCATAGCGTCTCTGTCCTTTCCCTGGGTGTCCTAGACAGGTCCTAGTGTGTTTAACGTCCAGCCCCAACTCATAGCGTCTCTGTCCTTTCCCTGGGTGTCCTAGTGTGTTTAACGTCCAGCCCCAACTCATAGCATCTCTGTCCTTTCCCTGGGTGTCCTAGTGTGTTTAACGTCCAGCCCCAACTCATAGCATCTCTGTCCTTTCCCTGGGTGTCCTAGTGTGTTTAACGTCCAGCCACAACTCATAGCATCTCTGTCCTTTCCCTGGGTGTCCTAGACAGGTCCTAGTGTGTTTAACGTCCAGCCCCAACTCATAGCGTCTCTGTCCTTTCCCTGGGTGTCCTAGACAGGTCCTAGTGTGTTTAACGTCCAGCCCCAACTCATAGCATCTCTGTCCTTTCCCTGGGTGTCCTAGTGTGTTTAACGTCCAGCCCCAACTCATAGCATCTCTGTCCTTTCCCTGGGTGTCCTAGTGTGTTTAACGTCCAGCCCCAACTCATAGCATCTCTGTCCTTTCCCTGGGTGTCCTAGACAGGTCCTAGTGTGTTTAACGTCCAGCCCCAACTCATAGCATCTCTGTCCTTTCCCTGGGTGTCCTAGACAGGTCCTAGTGTGTTTAACGTCCAGCCCCAACTCATAGTATCTCTGTCCTTTCCCTGGGTGTCCTAGACAGGTCCTAGTGTGTTTAACGTCCAGCCCCAACTCATAGCATCTCTGTCCTTTCCCTGGGTGTCCTAGACAGGTCCTAGTGTGTTTAACGTCCAGCCCCAACTCATAGCATCTCTGTCCTTTCCCTGGGTGTCCTAGACAGGTCCTAGTGTGTTTAACGTCCAGCCCCAACTCATAGCGTCTCTGTCCTTTCCCTGGGTGTCCTAGTGTGTTTAACGTCCAGCCCCAACTCATAGCATCTCTGTCCTTTCCCTGGGTGTCCTGGACAGGTCCTAGTGTGTTTAACGTCCAGCCCCAACTCATAGCGTCTCTGTCCTTTCCCTGGGTGTCCTAGTGTGTTTAACGTCCAGCCCCAACTCATAGCGTCTCTGTCCTTTCCCTGGGTGTCCTAGTGTGTTTAACGTCCAGCCACAACTCATAGCGTCTCTGTCCTTTCCCTGGGTGTCCTAGACAGGTCCTAGTGTGTTTAACGTCCAGCCACAACTCATAGCATCTCTGTCCTTTCCCTGGGTGTCCTAGACAGGTCCTAGTGTGTTTAACGTCCAGCCCCAACTCATAGCGTCTCTGTCCTTTCCCTGGGTGTCCTAGACAGGTCCTAGTGTGTTTAACGTCCAGCCCCAACTCATAGCATCTCTGTCCTTTCCCTGGGTGTCCTAGACAGGTCCTAGTGTGTTTAACGTCCAGCCACAACTCATAGCGTCTCTGTCCTTTCCCTGGGTGTCCTAGACAGGTCCTAGTGTGTTTAACGTCCAGCCACAACTCATAGCATCTCTGTCCTTTCCCTGGGTGTCCTAGTGTGTTTAACGTCCAGCCCCAACTCATAGCGTCTCTGTCCTTTCCCTGGGTGTCCTAGTGTGTTTAACGTCCAGCCACAACTCATAGCGTCTCTGTCCTTTCCCTGGGTGTCCTAGTGTGTTTAACGTCCAGCCCCAACTCATAGCATCTCTGTCCTTTCCCTGGGTGTCCTAGTGTGTTTAACGTCCAGCCACAACTCATAGCGTCTCTGTCCTTTCCCTGGGTGTCCTAGACAGGTCCTAGTGTGTTTAACGTCCAGCCACAACTCATAGCATCTCTGTCCTTTCCCTGGGTGTCCTAGACAGGTCCTAGTGTGTTTAACGTCCAGCCCCAACTCATAGCATCTCTGTCCTTTCCCTGGGTGTCCTAGTGTGTTTAACGTCCAGCCCCAACTCATAGCATCTCTGTCCTTTCCCTGGGTGTCCTAGACAGGTCCTAGTGTGTTTAACGTCCAGCCCCAACTCATAGCGTCTCTGTCCTTTCCCTGGGTGTCCTAGACAGGTCCTAGTGTGTTTAACGTCCAGCCCCAACTCATAGCATCTCTGTCCTTTCCCTGGGTGTCCTAGACAGGTCCTAGTGTGTTTAACGTCCAGCCCCAACTCATAGCATCTCTGTCCTTTCCCTGGGTGTCCTAGACAGGTCCTAGTGTGTTTAACGTCCAGCCCCAACTCATAGCGTCTCTGTCCTTTCCCTGGGTGTCCTAGACAGGTCCTAGTGTGTTTAACGTCCAGCCCCAACTCATAGCATCTCTGTCCTTTCCCTGGGTGTCCTAGACAGGTCCTAGTGTGTTTAACGTCCAGCCCCAACTCATAGCGTCTCTGTCCTTTCCCTGGGTGTCCTAGACAGGTCCTAGTGTGTTTAACGTCCAGCCCCAACTCATAGCGTCTCTGTCCTTTCCCTGGGTGTCCTAGACAGGTCCTAGTGTGTTTAACGTCCAGCCACAACTCATAGCATCTCTGTCCTTTCCCTGGGTGTCCTAGACAGGTCCTAGTGTGTTTAACGTCCAGCCCCAACTCATAGCATCTCTGTCCTTTCCCTGGGTGTCCTAGTGTGTTTAACGTCCAGCCCCAACTCATAGCGTCTCTGTCCTTTCCCTGGGTGTCCTAGTGTGTTTAACGTCCAGCCCCAACTCATAGCATCTCTGTCCTTTCCCTGGGTGTCCTAGACAGGTCCTGGTGTGTTTAACGTCCAGCCCCAACTCATAGCGTCTCTGTCCTTTCCCTGGGTGTCCTAGACAGGTCCTAGTGTGTTTAACGTCCAGCCACAACTCATAGCATCTCTGTCCTTTCCTGGGTGTCCTAGACAGGTCCTAGTGTGTTTAACGTCCAGCCCCAACTCATAGCATCTCTGTCCTTTCCCTGGGTGTCCTAGTGTGTTTAACGTCCAGCCCCAACTCATAGCATCTCTGTCCTTTCCCTGGGTGTCCTAGTGTGTTTAACGTCCAGCCCCAACTCATAGCATCTCTGTCCTTTCCCTGGGTGTCCTAGTGTGTTTAACGTCCAGCCCCAACTCATAGCATCTCTGTCCTTTCCCTGGGTGTCCTAGTGTGTTTAACGTCCAGCCACAACTCATAGCATCTCTGTCCTTTCCCTGGGTGTCCTGGACAAGTCCTCATGTGTTTAACGTCCAGCCCCAACTCATAGCATCTCTGTCCTTTCCCTGGGTGTCCTAGTGTGTTTAACGTCCAGCCCCAACTCATAGCATCTCTGTCCTTTCCCTGGGTGTCCTAGTGTGTTTAACGTCCAGCCACAACTCATAGCGTCTCTGTCCTTTCCCTGGGTGTCCTAGACACGTCCTAGTGTGTTTAACGTCCAGCCCCAACTCATAGCATCTCTGTCTTTTCCCTGGGTGTCCTAGTGTGTATAACGTCCAGCCACAACTCATAGCGTCTCTGTCCTTTCCCTGGGTGTCCTAGTGTGTTTAACGTCCAGCCCCAACTCATAGCATCTCTGTCCTTTCCCTGGGTGTCCTAGTGTGTTTAACGTCCAGCCCCAACTCATAGCATCTCTGTCCTTTCCCTGGGTGTCCTAGACAGGTCCTAGTGTGTTTAACGTCCAGCCCCAACTCATAGCATCTCTGTCCTTTCCCTGGGTGTCCTAGACAGGTCCTAGTGTGTTTAACGTCCAGCCACAACTCATAGCGTCTCTGTCCTTTCCCTGGGTGTCCTAGACAGGTCCTAGTGTGTTTAACGTCCAGCCCCAACTCATAGCATCTCTGTCCTTTCCCTGGGTGTCCTAGACAGGTCCTAGTGTGTTTAACGTCCAGCCCCAACTCATAGCATCTCTGTCCTTTCCCTGGGTGTCCTAGACAGGTCCTAGTGTGTTTAACGTCCAGCCCCAACTCATAGCATCTCTGTCCTTTCCCTGGGTGTCCTAGTGTGTTTAACGTCCAGCCCCAACTCATAGCGTCTCTGTCCTTTCCCTGGGTGTCCTAGTGTGCTTAACGTCCAGCCACAACTCATAGCGTCTCTGTCCTTTCCCTGGGTGTCCTAGACAGGTCCTAGTGTGTTTAACGTCCAGCCCCAACTCATAGCATCTCTGTCCTTTCCCTGGGTGTCCTAGACAGGTCCTAGTGTGTTTAACGTCCAGCCCCAACTCATAGCATCTCTGTCCTTTCCCTGGGTGTCCTAGTGTGTTTAACGTCCAGCCCCAACTCATAGCGTCTCTGTCCTTTCCCTGGGTGTCCTAGTGTGTTTAACGTCCAGCCCCAACTCATAGCATCTCTGTCCTTTCCCTGGGTGTCCTAGACAGGTCCTGGTGTGTTTAACGTCCAGCCCCAACTCATAGCGTCTCTGTCCTTTCCCTGGGTGTCCTAGACAGGTCCTAGTGTGTTTAACGTCCAGCCACAACTCATAGCATCTCTGTCCTTTCCCTGGGTGTCCTAGACAGGTCCTAGTGTGTTTAACGTCCAGCCCCAACTCATAGCATCTCTGTCCTTTCCCTGGGTGTCCTAGTGTGTTTAACGTCCAGCCCCAACTCATAGCGTCTCTGTCCTTTCCCTGGGTGTCCTAGACAGGTCCTAGTGTGCTTAACGTCCAGCCCCAACTCATAGCATCTCTGTCCTTTCCCTGGGTGTCCTAGACAGGTCCTAGTGTGTTTAACGTCCAGCCCCAACTCATAGCATCTCTGTCCTTTCCCTGGGTGTCCTAGTGTGTTTAACGTCCAGCCACAACTCATAGCATCTCTGTCCTTTCCCTGGGTGTCCTGGACAGGTCCTAGTGTGTTTAACGTCCAGCCCCAACTCATAGCATCTCTGTCCTTTCCCTGGGTGTCCTAGACAGGTCCTAGTGTGTTTAACGTCCAGCCCCAACTCATAGCGTCTCTGTCCTTTCCCTGGGTGTCCTAGTGTGTTTAACGTCCAGCCCCAACTCATAGCGTCTCTGTCCTTTCCCTGGGTGTCCTAGACAGGTCCTAGTGTGTTTAACGTCCAGCCCCAACTCATAGCATCTCTGTCCTTTCCCTGGGTGTCCTAGACAGGTCCTAGTGTGTTTAACGTCCAGCCCCAACTCATAGCGTCTCTGTCCTTTCCCTGGGTGTCCTAGACAGGTCCTAGTGTGTTTAACGTCCAGCCCCAACTCATAGCATCTCTGTCCTTTCCCTGGGTGTCCTAGACAGGTCCTAGTGTGTTTAACGTCCAGCCCCAACTCATAGCGTCTCTGTCCTTTCCCTGGGTGTCCTAGACAGGTCCTAGTGTGTTTAACGTCCAGCCCCAACTCATAGCATCTCTGTCCTTTCCCTGGGTGTCCTAGTGTGTTTAACGTCCAGCCCCAACTCATAGCGTCTCTGTCCTTTCCCTGGGTGTCCTAGACAGGTCCTAGTGTGTTTAACGTCCAGCCCCAACTCATAGCATCTCTGTCCTTTCCCTGGGTGTCCTAGACAGGTCCTAGTGTGTTTAACGTCCAGCCCCAACTCATAGCATCTCTGTCCTTTCCCTGGGTGTCCTAGTGTGTTTAACGTCCAGCCCCAACTCATAGCATCTCTGTCCTTTCCCTGGGTGTCCTAGACAGGTCCTAGTGTGTTTAACGTCCAGCCCCAACTCATAGCGTCTCTGTCCTTTCCCTGGGTGTCCTAGTGTGTTTAACGTCCAGCCCCAACTCATAGCATCTCTGTCCTTTCCCTGGGTGTCCTAGACAGGTCCTAGTGTGTTTAACGTCCAGCCCCAACTCATAGCATCTCTGTCCTTTCCCTGGGTGTCCTAGTGTGTTTAACGTCCAGCCCCAACTCATAGCATCTCTGTCCTTTCCCTGGGTGTCCTAGTGTGTTTAACGTCCAGCCCCAACTCATAGCGTCTCTGTCCTTTCCCTGGGTGTCCTAGTGTGTTTAACGTCCAGCCCCAACTCATAGCGTCTCTGTCCTTTCCCTGGGTGTCCTAGACAGGTCCTAGTGTGTTTAACGTCCAGCCCCAACTCATAGCGTCTCTGTCCTTTCCCTGGGTGTCCTAGTGTGTTTAACGTCCAGCCCCAACTCATAGCGTCTCTGTCCTTTCCCTGGGTGTCCTAGACAGGTCCTAGTGTGTTTAACGTCCAGCCACAACTCATAGCGTCTCTGTCCTTTCCCTGGGTGTCCTAGACAGGTCCTAGTGTGTTTAACGTCCAGCCCCAACTCATAGCATCTCTGTCCTTTCCCTGGGTGTCCTAGTGTGTTTAACGTCCAGCCCCAACTCATAGCATCTCTGTCCTTTCCCTGGGTGTCCTAGTGTGTTTAACGTCCAGCCCCAACTCATAGCGTCTCTGTCCTTTCCCTGGGTGTCCTAGTGTGTTTAACG
This sequence comes from Coregonus clupeaformis, assembly GCF_020615455.1. Classification (NCBI taxonomy): domain Eukaryota; kingdom Metazoa; phylum Chordata; class Actinopteri; order Salmoniformes; family Salmonidae; genus Coregonus; species Coregonus clupeaformis. The sequence continues at coordinate 122,387 of NW_025534416.1, read as the reverse complement.
TCCAGCCCCAACTCATAGCGTCTCTGTCCTTTCCTGGGTGTCCTAGACAGGTCCTAGTGTGTTTAACGTCCAGCCCCAACTCATAGCGTCTCTGTCCTTTCCCTGGGTGTCCTAGTGTGTTTAACGTCCAGCCACAACTCATAGCATCTCTGTCCTTTCCTGGGTGTCCTAGACAGGTCCTAGTGTGTTTAACGTCCAGCCCCAACTCATAGCGTCTCTGTCCTTTCCCTGGGTGTCCTAGTGTGTTTAACGTCCAGCCCCAACTCATAGCATCTCTGTCCTTTCCCTGGGTGTCCTAGACAGGTCCTAGTGTGTTTAACGTCCAGCCCCAACTCATAGCGTCTCTGTCCTTTCCCTGGGTGTCCTAGTGTGTTTAACGTCCAGCCCCAACTCATAGCATCTCTGTCCTTTCCCTGGGTGTCCTAGACAGGTCCTAGTGTGTTTAACGTCCAGCCCCAACTCATAGCGTCTCTGTCCTTTCCCTGGGTGTCCTAGACAGGTCCTAGTGTGTTTAACGTCCAGCCCCAACTCATAGCATCTCTGTCCTTTCCCTGGGTGTCCTAGACAGGTCCTAGTGTGTTTAACGTCCAGCCCCAACTCATAGCGTCTCTGTCCTTTCCCTGGGTGTCCTAGACAGGTCCTAGTGTGTTTAACGTCCAGCCCCAACTCATAGCATCTCTGTCCTTTCCCTGGGTGTCCTAGACAGGTCCTAGTGTGTTTAACGTCCAGCCCCAACTCATAGCGTCTCTGTCCTTTCCCTGGGTGTCCTAGACAGGTCCTAGTGTGTTTAACGTCCAGCCACAACTCATAGCATCTCTGTCCTTTCCCTGGGTGTCCTAGACAGGTCCTAGTGTGTTTAACGTCCAGCCCCAACTCATAGCATCTCTGTCCTTTCCCTGGGTGTCCTAGTGTGTTTAACGTCCAGCCCCAACTCATAGCGTCTCTGTCCTTTCCCTGGGTGTCCTAGTGTGTTTAACGTCCAGCCCCAACTCATAGCATCTCTGTCCTTTCCCTGGGTGTCCTAGTGTGTTTAACGTCCAGCCCCAACTCATAGCGTCTCTGTCCTTTCCCTGGGTGTCCTAGTGTGTTTAACGTCCAGCCCCAACTCATAGCATCTCTGTCCTTTCCCTGGGTGTCCTAGTGTGTTTAACGTCCAGCCCCAACTCATAGCGTCTCTGTCCTTTCCCTGGGTGTCCTAGTGTGTTTAACGTCCAGCCCCAACTCATAGCATCTCTGTCCTTTCCCTGGGTGTCCTAGTGTGTTTAACGTCCAGCCCCAACTCATAGCGTCTCTGTCCTTTCCCTGGGTGTCCTAGACAGGTCCTAGTGTGTTTAACGTCCAGCCCCAACTCATAGCGTCTCTGTCCTTTCCCTGGGTGTCCTAGACAGGTCCTAGTGTGTTTAACGTCCAGCCCCAACTCATAGCATCTCTGTCCTTTCCCTGGGTGTCCTAGTGTGTTTAACGTCCAGCCCCAACTCATAGCGTCTCTGTCCTTTCCCTGGGTGTCCTAGTGTGTTTAACGTCCAGCCCCAACTCATAGCATCTCTGTCCTTTCCCTGGGTGTCCTAGACAGGTCCTAGTGTGTTTAACGTCCAGCCACAACTCATAGCGTCTCTGTCCTTTCCCTGGGTGTCCTAGTGTGTTTAACGTCCAGCCCCAACTCATAGCATCTCTGTCCTTTCCCTGGGTGTCCTAGACAGGTCCTAGTGTGTTTAACGTCCAGCCCCAACTCATAGCGTCTCTGTCCTTTCCCTGGGTGTCCTAGTGTGTTTAACGTCCAGCCCCAACTCATAGCGTCTCTGTCCTTTCCCTGGGTGTCCTAGACAGGTCCTAGTGTGTTTAACGTCCAGCCCCAACTCATAGCATCTCTGTCCTTTCCCTGGGTGTCCTAGTGTGTTTAACGTCCAGCCACAACTCATAGCATCTCTGTCCTTTCCCTGGGTGTCCTAGACAGGTCCTAGTGTGTTTAACGTCCAGCCCCAACTCATAGCGTCTCTGTCCTTTCCCTGGGTGTCCTAGTGTGTTTAACGTCCAGCCCCAACTCATAGCGTCTCTGTCCTTTCCCTGGGTGTCCTAGACAGGTCCTAGTGTGTTTAACGTCCAGCCCCAACTCATAGCATCTCTGTCCTTTCCCTGGGTGTCCTAGACAGGTCCTAGTGTGTTTAACGTCCAGCCACAACTCATAGCGTCTCTGTCCTTTCCCTGGGTGTCCTGGACAAGTCCTCATGTGTTTAACGTCCAGCCCCAACTCATAGCGTCTTCAGAGCAGAACAATGCTTGTGATTGACACCTCCTCAGTTCCATATCAAAACTACCCCTGTTCACATCCTCATGTAGACATAGAACAGTAGGTTAAGTCTACACCAGTATGTGGAAGAAGTGAATAGACGTACAATATGTATCCAGTGTGTCACTGACTGACTGAATGACTGGCTGGCTGGCTGGCTGACTGACTGGGGCTCACAGCAGAGCAGGGCAGGCTGGTCTCTCCCTGTCCCAGAACAGTGGCAGATGAGTGATCACTTTCAAACACATCAGCAAGTGGCCACTCCATAAAGGGCTTAGTGGCCAAGGGTTCAGTTTGAGATTCAGCCCAAGTCCCTCTGTGTGGAGGACTGACCCAGATACAGACCCAGATTCTGCCCTAGTCTCTCTGTGTGGAGGACTGACCCAGATACAGACCCAGATTCAGCCCTAGTCTTTCTGTGTGGAGGACTGACCCAGATACAGACCCAGATTCAGCCCTAGTCTCTCTGTGTGGAGGACTGACCCAGATACAGACCCAGATTCAGCCCTAGTCTCTCTGTGTGGAGGACTGACCCAGATACAGACCCAGATTCAGCCCTAGTCTTTCTGTGTGGAGGACTGACCCAGATACAGACCCAGATTCAGCCCTAGTCTTTCTGTGTGGAGGACTGACCCAGATACAGACCCAGATTCAGCCCTAGTCTCTCTGTGTGGAGGACTGACCCAGATACAGACCCAGATTCAGCCCTAGTCTCTCTGTGTGGAGGACTGACCCAGATACAGACCCAGATTCAGCCCTAGTCTCTCTGTGTGGAGGACTGACCCAGATACAGACCCAGATTCAGCCCTAGTCTCTCTGTGTGGAGGACTGACCCAGATACAGACCCAGATTCAGCCCTAGTCTCTCTGTGTGGAGGACTGACCCAGATACAGACCCAGATTCAGCCCTAGTCCCTCTGTGTGGAGGACAGACATAGACAGCCAAGAGAATTAGGTCAAGTCTTTGTACCCCTCCACTGCCCCAGCAGAGAGACAGGTACTTCAGGAGACCCCCCTGTAGTGTGTATGAGGGGTACAGCTGTTCTCCATCATCTAAGTCACAGGTCACAGGTCACAGGTCACACCCCATCGTATCAGTCAAAGTACCACCAAAACCTCAATGTGTGTCCAGGGGTACAAAAGACCCCCATGATGTGTCCAAGGGTCCAGAGAGGTCCGGGGTGGAGTATCAGATGGGGAAGAGCTGTGTTTGGCTGCTCTGCCCTCAGACAGAGAACTCCACCCCACCACGGCGTGTACGTGTCATCAGTAGGCGCCGCAGACGCAGGCCTGTGAATGGGTTGAACCAGAGGAAGGAGGGCGGGCCTCCGAACACGGCCTTCATCCCTTCCCAGCGCATACGCCGCTCCCACGTCGGCTTCTCATTCTTCAGACGCTCAATCTCCTGGGAGATCAGACAGACAGACAGACCGACAGACAGACAGACACAGACCGACAGACAGACACAGACAGACAGACAGACACAGACAGACAGACAGACAGACAGACAGACAGACAGACAGACAGACACAGACAGACACAGACAGGCACTTTAGTCAACACACTATTTTAATTAAACAGTGCAACTGCGGTCTCAACTAGGTCGATTCAGGACAGCCATTTAGCATCTTGTTCTATTTGTTCATGGATATCAGGGGAATACTGAGGGAGTTGGGACCAGGATGATTTGTAGTCCAGTCAGACTAGGAGATGAGATTAATCTGGAGAGGAGAGCCACCAATTACTCTGTTACTAACCCACTGTTATTATTACTAGGCTGAGGGACCAGTTACTCTGTCACTAACCCAACTGTCATCATTACTAGGCTGAGGGACCAGTTACTCTGTTACTAACCCAACTGTTATTATTACTAGGCTGAGGGACCAGTTACTCTGTTACTAACCCAACTGTCATCATTACTAGGCTGAGGGACCAGTTACTCTGTCACTAACCCAACTGTCATCATTACTAGGCTGAGGGACCAGTTACTCTGTTACTAACCCAACTGTCATCATTACTAGGCTGAGGGACCAGTTACTCTGTTACTAACCCAACAGTCATCATTACTAGGCTGAGGGACCAGTTACTCTGTTACTAACCCAACTGTCATCATTACTAGGCTGAGGGACCAGTTACTATGTTACTAACCCAACTGTTATTATTACTAGGCTGAGGGACCAGTTACTCTGTTACTAACCCAACTGTCATCATTACTAGGCTGAGGTACCAGTTACTCTGTTACTAACCCAACTGTTATTATTACTAGGCTGAGGGACCAGTTACTCTGTTACTAACCCAACTGTCATCATTACTAGGCTGAGGGACCAGTTACTCTGTCACTAACCCAACTGTTATTATTACTAGGCTGAGGGACCAGTTACTCTGTTACTAACCCAACTGTCATCATTACTAGGCTGAGGGACCAGTTACTCTGTTACTAACCCAACTGTTATTATTACTAGGCTGAGGGACCAGTTACTCTGTCACTAACCCAACTGGTATTATTACTAGGCTGAGGGACCAGTTACTCTGTTACTAACCCAACTGTCATCATTACTAGGCTGAGGGACCAGTTACTCTGTTACTAACCCAACTGTTATTATTACTAGGCTGAGGGACCAGTTACTCTGTTACTAACCCAACTGTTATTATTACTAGGCTGAGGGACCAGTTACTCTGTTACTAACCCAACTGTTATTATTACTAGGCTGAGGGACCAGTTACTCTGTTACTAACCCACCTGTCATCATTACTAGGCTGAGGGACCAGTTACTCTGTTACTAACCCAACTGTTATTATTACTAGGCTGAGGGACCAGTTACTCTGTTACTAACCCAACTGTTATTATTACTAGGCTGAGGGACCAGTTACTCTGTTACTAACCCAACTGTTATTATTACTAGGCTGAGGGACCAGTTACTCTGTTACTAACCCAACTGTTATTATTACTAGGCTGAGGGACCAGTTACTCTGTTACTAACCCAACTGTTATTATTACTAGGCTGAGGGACCAGTTACTCTGTTACTAACCCACTGTTATTATTACTAGGCTGAGGGACCAGTTACTCTGTTACTAACCCAACTGTTATTATTACTAGGCTGAGGGACCAGTTACTCTGTTACTAACCCAACTGTCATCATTACTAGGCTGAGGGACCAGTTACTCTGTTACTAACCCAACTGTCATCATTACTAGGCCGAGGGACCAGTTACTCTGTTACTAACCCAACTGTCATCATTACTAGGCCGAGGGACCAGTTACTCTGTTACTAACCCAACTGTTATTATTACTAGGCTGAGGGACCAGTTACTCTGTCACTAACCCAACTGTCATCATTACTAGGCTGAGGGACCAGTTACTCTGTCACTAACCCAACTGTCATTATTACTAGGCTGAGGGACCAGTTACTCTGTCACTAACCCAACTGTCATTATTACTAGGCTGAGGGACCAGTTACTCTGTCACTAACCCAACTGTCATCATTACTAGGCTGAGGGACCAGTTACTCTGTTACTAACCCAACTGTCATCATTACTAGGCTGAGGGACCAGTTACTCTGTTACTAACCCAACTGTCATCATTACTAGGCTGAGGGACCAGTTACTCTGTCACTAACCCAACTGTCATCATTACTAGGCTGAGGGACCAGTTACTCTGTCACTAACCCAACTGTCATCATTACTAGGCTGAGGGACCAGTTACTCTGTCACTAACCCAACTGTCATCATTACTAGGCTGAGGGACCAGTTACTCTGTTACTAACCCAACTGTCATCATTACTAGGCTGAGGGACCAGTTACTCTGTTACTAACCCAACTGTCATCATTACTAGGCTGAGGGACCAGTTACTCTATCACTAACCCAACTGTCATCATTACTAGGCTGAGGGACCAGTTACTCTGGTACTAACCCAACTGTCATCATTACTAGGCTGAGGGACCAGTTACTCTGTCACTAACCCAACTGTCATCATTACTAGGCTGAGGGACCAGTTACTCTGTTACTAACCCAACTGTTATTATTACTAGGCTGAGGGACCAGTTACTCTGTCACTAACCCAACTGTCATCATTACTAGGCTGAGGGACCAGTTACTCTGTCACTAACCCAACTGTCATCATTACTAGGCTGAGGGACCAGTTACTCTATCACTAACCCAACTGTCATCATTACTAGGCTGAGGGACCAGTTACTCTGGTACTAACCCAACTGTCATCATTACTAGGCTGAGGGACCAGTTACTCTGTCACTAACCCAACTGTCATCATTACTAGGCTGAGGGACCAGTTACTCTGTTACTAACCCAACTGTTATTATTACTAGGCTGAGGGACCAGTTACTCTGTTACTAACCCAACTGTCATCATTACTAGGCTGAGGGACCAGTTACTCTGTTACTAACCCAACTGTCATCATTACTAGGCTGAGGGACCAGTTACTCTATCACTAACCCAACTGTTATTATTACTAGGCTGAGGGACCAGTTACTCTGTCACTAACCCAACTGTCATCATTACTAGGCTGAGGGACCAGTTACTCTGTCACTAACCCAACTGTCATCATTACAAGGCTGAGGGACCAGTTACTCTGTCACTAACCCAACTGTCATCATTACTAGGCTGAGGGACCAGTTACTCTGTCACTAACCCAACTGTCATCATTACTAGGCTGAGGGACCAGTTACTCTGTCACTAACCCAACTGTCATCATTACTAGGCTGAGGGACCAGTTACTCTGTCACTAACCCAACTGTCATTATTACTAGGCTGAGGGACCAGTTACTCTGTCACTAACCCAACTGTCATCATTACTAGGCTGAGGGACCAGTTACTCTGTCACTAACCCAACTGTCATCATTACTAGGCTGAGGGACCAGTTACTCTGTTACTAACCCAACTGTCATCATTACTAGGCTGAGGGACCAGTTACTCTGTTACTAACCCAACTGTCATCATTACTAGGCTGAGGGACCAGTTACTCTGTCACTAACCCAACTGTCATCATTACTAGGCTGAGGGACCAGTTACTCTGTCACTAACCCAACTGTCATCATTACTAGGCTGAGGGACCAGTTACTCTGTCACTAACCCAACTGTCATCATTACTAGGCTGAGGGACCAGTTACTCTGTTACTAACCCAACTGTCATCATTACTAGGCTGAGGGACCAGTTACTCTGTTACTAACCCAACTGTCATCATTACTAGGCTGAGGGACCAGTTACTCTATCACTAACCCAACTGTCATCATTACTAGGCTGAGGGACCAGTTACTCTATCACTAACCCAACTGTCATCATTACTAGGCTGAGGGACCAGTTACTCTGGTACTAACCCAACTGTCATCATTACTAGGCTGAGGGACCAGTTACTCTGTCACTAACCCAACTGTCATCATTACTAGGCTGAGGTACCAGTTACTCTGTCACTAACCCAACTGTTATTATTACTAGGCTGAGGGACCAGTTACTCTGTCACTAACCCAACTGTCATCATTACTAGGCTGAGGGACCAGTTACTCTGTCACTAACCCAACTGTCATCATTACTAGGCTGAGGGACCAGTTACTCTATCACTAACCCAACTGTCATCATTACTAGGCTGAGGGACGAGTTACTCTGGTACTAACCCAACTGTCATCATTACTAGGCTGAGGGACCAGTTACTCTGTCACTAACCCAACTGTCATCATTACTAGGCTGAGGGACCAGTTACTCTGTTACTAACCCAACTGTTATTATTACTAGGCTGAGGGACCAGTTACTCTGTTACTAACCCAACTGTCATCATTACTAGGCTGAGGGACCAGTTACTCTGTTACTAACCCAACTGTCATCATTACTAGGCTGAGGGACCAGTTACTCTATCACTAACCCAACTGTTATTATTACTAGGCTGAGGGACCAGTTACTCTGTTACTAACCCAACTGTCATCATTACTAGGCTGAGGGACCAGTTACTCTGTTACTAACCCAACTGTCATCATTACTAGGCTGAGGGACCAGTTACTCTATCACTAACACAACTGTTATTATTACTAGGCTGAGGGACCAGTTACTCTGTCACTAACCCAACTGTCATCATTACTAGGCTGAGGGACCAGTTACTCTGTCACTAACCCAACTGTCATCATTACTAGGCTGAGGGACCAGTTACTCTGTTACTAACCCAACTGTTATTATTACTAGGCTGAGGGACCAGTTACTCTGTTACTAACCCAACTGTCATCATTACTAGGCTGAGGGACCAGTTACTCTGTTACTAACCCAACTGTCATCATTACTAGGCCGAGGGACCAGTTACTCTGTTACTAACCCAACTGTCATCATTACTAGGCCGAGGGACCAGTTACTCTGTTACTAACCCAACTGTTATTATTACTAGGCTGAGGGACCAGTTACTCTGTCACTAACCCAACTGTCATCATTACTAGGCTGAGGGACCAGTTACTCTGTCACTAACCCAACTGTCATCATTACTAGGCTGAGGGACCAGTTACTCTGTTACTAACCCAACTGTCATCATTACTAGGCTGAGGGACCAGTTACTCTGTTACTAACCCAACTGTCATCATTACTAGGCTGAGGGACCAGTTACTCTGTCACTAACCCAACTGTCATCATTACTAGGCTGAGGGACCAGTTACTCTGTCACGAACCCAACAGTCATCATTACTAGGCTGAGGGACCAGTTACTCTGTCACTAACCCAACTGTCATCATTACTAGGCTGAGGGACCAGTTACTCTGTTACTAACCCAACTGTCATCATTACTAGGCTGAGGGACCAGTTACTCTGTTACTAACCCAACTGTCATCATTACTAGGCTGAGGGACCAGTTACTCTGTCACTAACCCAACTGTCATCATTACTAGGCTGAGGGACCAGTTACTCTGGTACTAACCCAACTGTCATCATTACTAGGCTGAGGGACCAGTTACTCTGTCACTAACCCAACTGTCATCATTACTAGGCTGAGGGACCAGTTACTCTGTTACTAACCCAACTGTTATTATTACTAGGCTGAGGGACCAGTTACTCTGTTACTAACCCAACTGTCATCATTACTAGGCTGAGGGACCAGTTACTCTGTTACTAACCCAACTGTCATCATTACTAGGCTGAGGGACCAGTTACTCTGTTACTAACCCAACTGTCATCATTACTAGGCTGGGGGACCAGTTACTCTATCACTAACCCAACTGTCATCATTACTAGGCTGAGGGACCAGTTACTCTGGTACTAACCCAACTGTCATCATTACTAGGCTGAGGGACCAGTTACTCTGTCACTAACCCAACTGTCATCATTACTAGGCTGAGGGACCAGTTACTCTGTTACTAACCCAACTGTCATTATTACTAGGCTGAGGGACCAGTTACTCTGTTACTAACCCAACTGTCATCATTACTAGGCTGAGGGACCAGTTACTCTGTTACTAACCCAACTGTCATCATTACTAGGCTGAGGGACCAGTTACTCTGTCACTAACCCAACTGTTATTATTACTAGGCTGAGGGACCAGTTACTCTGTCACTAACCCAACTGTCATCATTACTAGGCTGAGGGACCAGTTACTCTGTTACTAACCCAACTGTCATCATTACTAGGCTGAGGGACCAGTTACTCTATCACTAACCCAACTGTCATCATTACTAGGCTGAGGGACCAGTTACTCTGTTACTAACCCAACTGTCATCATTACTAGGCTGAGGGACCAGTTACTCTGTCACTAACCCAACTGTCATCATTACTAGGCTGAGGGACCAGTTACTCTGTTACTAACCCAACTGTCATCATTACTAGGCTGAGGGACCAGTTACTCTGTTACTAACCCAACTGTCATCATTACTAGGCTGAGGGACCAGTTACTCTATCACTAACCCAACTGTCATCATTACTAGGCTGAGGGACCAGTTACTCTGGTACTAACCCAACTGTCATCATTACTAGGCTGAGGGACCAGTTACTCTGTCACTAACCCAACTGTCATCATTACTAGGCTGAGGGACCAGTTACTCTGTTACTAACCCAACTGTTATTATTACTAGGCTGAGGGACCAGTTACTCTGTTACTAACCCAACTGTCATCATTACTAGGCTGAGGGACCAGTTACTCTGTTACTAACCCAACTGTCATCATTACTAGGCTGAGGGACCAGTTACTCTATCACTAACCCAACTGTTATTATTACTAGGCTGAGGGACCAGTTACTCTGTCACTAACCCAACTGTCATCATTACTAGGCTGAGTGACCAGTTACTCTGTCACTAACCCAACTGTCATCATTACAAGGCTGAGGGACCAGTTACTCTGTCACTAACCCAACTGTCATCATTACTAGGCTGAGGGACCAGTTACTCTGTTACTAACCCAACTGTCATCATTACTAGGCTGAGGGACCAGTTACTCTATCACTAACCCAACTGTCATCATTACTAGGCTGAGGGACCAGTTACTCTGTCACTAACCCAACTGTCATCATTACTAGGCTGAGGGACCAGTTACTCTGTTACTAACCCAACTGTCATCATTACTAGGCTGAGGGACCAGTTACTCTGTTACTAACCCAACAGTCATCATTACTAGGCTGAGGGACCAGTTACTCTGTTACTAACCCAACTGTCATCATTACTAGGCTGAGGGACCAGTTACTCTGTTACTAACCCAACAGTCATCATTACTAGGCTGAGGGACCAGTTACTCTGTTACTAACCCAACTGTCATCATTACTAGGCTGAGGGACCAGTTACTCTGTTACTAACCCAACTGTCATCATTACTAGGCTGAGGGACCAGTTACTCTGTTACTAACCCAACTGTTATTATTACTAGGCTGAGGGACCAGTTACTCTGTTACTAACCCAACTGTCATCATTACAAGGCTGAGGGACCAGTTACTCTGTCACTAACCCAACTGTCATCATTACTAGGCTGAGGGACCAGTTACTCTGTTACTAACCCAACTGTCATCATTACTAGGCTGAGGGACCAGTTACTCTGTCACTAACCCAACTGTCATCATTACTAGGCTGAGGGACCAGTTACTCTGTCACTAACCCAACTGTCATCATTACTAGGCTGAGGGACCAGTTACTCTGTTACTAACCCAACTGTCATCATTACTAGGCTGAGGGACCAGTTACTCTGTTACTAACCCAACAGTCATCATTACTAGGCTGAGGGACCAGTTACTCTGTTACTAACCCAACTGTCATCATTACTAGGCTGAGGGACCAGTTACTCTGTTACTAACCCAACAGTCATCATTACTAGGCTGAGGGACCAGTTACTCTGTTACTAACCCAACTGTCATCATTACTAGGCTGAGGGACCAGTTACTCTGTTACTAACCCAACTGTCATCATTACTAGGCTGAGGGACCAGTTACTCTGTTACTAACCCAACTGTTATTATTACTAGGCTGAGGGACCAGTTACTCTGTTACTAACCCAACTGTCATCATTACAAGGCTGAGGGACCAGTTACTCTGGTACTAACCCAACTGTCATCATTACTAGGCTGAGGGACCAGTTACTCTGTCACTAACCCAACTGTCATCATTACTAGGCTGAGGGACCAGTTACTCTGTCACTAACCCAACTGTCATCATTACTAGGCTGAGGGACCAGGATAGGTAGAGTGATCCAGTCAGGCCCTGCAGTATTGAGTCATGCAGCTAGCAGACTACTTTGAGGTGAACTGTGATAGTCAGTGGTTACTACCACAGCTATCTGCTAGGAGAGGCTGCAGACAGAGGCCTGGTGAACTGTGATAGTCAGTGGTTACTACCACAGCTATCTGCTAGGAGAGGCTGCAGACAGAGGCCTGGTGAACTGTGATAGTCAGTGGTTACTACCACAGCTATCTGCTAGGAGAGGCTGCAGACAGAGGCCTGGTGAACTGTGATAGTCAGTGGTTACTACCACAGCTATCTGCTAGGAGAGGCTGCAGACAGAGGCCTGGTGAACTGTGATAGTCAGTGGTTACTACCACAGCTATCTGCTAGGAGAGGCTGCAGACAGAGGCCTGGTGAACTGTGATAGTCAGTGGTTACTACCACAGCTATCTGCTAGGAGAGGCTGCAGACAGAGGCCTGGTGAACTGTGATAGTCAGTGGTTACTACCACAGCTATCTGCTAGGAGAGGCTGCAGACAGAGGCCTGGTGAACTGTGATAGTCAGTGGTTACTACCACAGCTATCTGCTAGGAGAGGCTGCAGACAGAGGCCTGGTGAACTGTGATAGTCAGTGGTTACTACCACAGCTATCTGCTAGGAGAGGCTGCAGACAGAGGCCTGGTGAACTGTGATAGTCAGTGGTTACTACCACAGCTATCTGCTAGGAGAGGCTGCAGACAGAGGCCTGGTGAACTGTGATAGTCAGTGGTTACTACCACAGCTATCTGCTAGGAGAGGCTGCAGACAGAGGCCTGGTGAACTGTGATAGTCAGTGGTTACTACCACAGCTATCTGCTAGGAGAGGCTGCAGACAGAGGCCTGGTGAACTGTGATAGTCAGTGGTTACTACCACAGCTATCTGCTAGGAGAGGCTGCAGACAGAGGCCTGGTGAACTGTGATAGTCAGTGGTTACTACCACAGCTATCTGCTAGGAGAGGCTGCAGACAGAGGCCTGGTGAACTGTGATAGTCAGTGGTTACTACCACAGCTATCTGCTAGGAGAGGCTGCAGACAGAGGCCTGGTGAACTGTGATAGTCAGTGGTTACTACCACAGCTATCTGCTAGGAGAGGCTGCAGACAGAGGCCTGGTGAACTGTGATAGTCAGTGGTTACTACCACAGCTATCTGCTAGGAGAGGCTGCAGACAGAGGCCTGGTGAACTGTGATAGTCAGTGGTTACTACCACAGCTATCTGCTAGGAGAGGCTGCAGACAGAGGCCTGGTGAACTGTGATAGTCAGTGGTTACTACCACAGCTATCTGCTAGGAGAGGCTGCAGACAGAGGCCTGGTGAACTGTGATAGTCAGTGGTTACTACCACAGCTATCTGCTAGGAGAGGCTGCAGACAGAGGCCTGGTGAACTGTGATAGTCAGTGGTTACTACCACAGCTATCTGCTAGGAGAGGCTGCAGACAGAGGCCTGGTGAACTGTGATAGTCAGTGGTTACTACCACAGCTATCTGCTAGGAGAGGCTGCAGACAGAGGCCTGGTGAACTGTGATAGTCAGTGGTTACTACCACAGCTATCTGCTAGGAGAGGCTGCAGACAGAGGCCTGGTGAACTGTGATAGTCAGTGGTTACTACCACAGCTATCTGCTAGGAGAGGCTGCAGACAGAGGCCTGGACCCACATACTGAGACTTGGAGTCGCACAAAGTCACAGAGAGCCTCTTGTGGGATAAATAAAGTCAGATTGAATTGAGGTCATTCCCCACAACTAGGGTCAGGTTCTGAGCTCTGAAGGTTGGGGTCAATCCTAAAATCGTTCATCCTACTACACCTCCATTTAAATCACCTGACTTGAAAAGCAAGTAACCTCAGGGAAACAGCCAGTGAACCATTCAATGACCGAGGTTCACTTTTCCTGGAAACCTTGACAACAGTGTTCTTTAAGTGGTGACGACCACCGTGTGGCGTGCCCGGCGCCTCACCGTCTCGTCGTTGCAGATGGAGTGAATCTGCGTTCCAAACATGACCACGGTGAAGGTGAGGAAGAGGATGGCCTCCAGACAGAGGAAGATCATCAGCATCACCGCCACTGGAGGAGAGAAGTCAGTGCATTCTGGGAGATGGAGTTGTGGGAGAGGAGAGATATTTGTCATTATTTTGACAGAAGAGGTATGTAATTATTTTCTCCTCTGATCACTCATAAAGGCACAATGAACATTTAGAAGCGCTTAAAATATAATGTATTATTATTATCATTATTATTAGAACCTTCTGGGGATAAAATCCTATTTTCATTTTCCACAGAAATAAGATAGTTCATGATAGCAGCATAGTTCTAATGACCAAGAGAACAACGTCTACAGGCAGAACTGTCTGTCCATTTCCCACAGCACATTAACACACAGTAGACAGCGATGTAGCAGTGAAGACAGAACCCTACTATTACACTAACCTTAGAAACACAGAAGCCAACCACAGTGAATGTAGCAGTAAACAGTAGCCTACCATTCCACTAACCTTAGAAACACAGAAGCCAACCACAGTGAATGTAGCAGTAAACAGTAGCCTACCATTCCACTAACCTTAGAAACACAGAAGCCAACCACAGTGAATGTAGCAGTAAACAGCAGCCTACCATTCCACTAACCTTAGAAACACAGAAGCCAACCACAGTGAATGTAGCAGTAAACAGTAGCCTACCATTCCACTAACCTTAGAAACACAGAAGCCAACCACAGTGAATGTAGCAGTAAACAGTAGCCTACCATTCCACTAACCTTAGAAACACAGAAGCCAACCACAGTGAATGTAGCAGTAAACAGTAGCCTACCATTCCACTGGTCGTGGACACAGGCGTAGAACTGGAGGAAACTGAGGCAGAGGGCGTAGCCCGAGATCAGAGCTATGTACATCTGAAAGGAGGAGAGAGGGAGGAGTGGGGAGGGAGAGAGGGAGGAGTAGGGAGGGAGAGAGGGAGGAGTAGGGAGGAGTGGGGAGGGAGCGAGGGAGGAGTAGGGAGGGAGGAGTGGGGAGGGAGAGAGGGAGGAGTAGGGAGGAGTGGGGAGGGAGCGAGGGAGGAGTAGGGAGGGAGGAGTGGGGAGGGAGAGAGGGAGGAGTAGGGAGGAGTGGGGAGGGAGAGAGGGAGGAGTAGGGAAGGAGAGAGGGAGGAGTAGGGAAGGAGAGAGGGAGGAGTAGGGAGGAGTGGGGAGGGAGCGAGGGAGGAGTAGGGAGGGAGGAGTGGGGAGGGAGAGAGGGAGGAGTAGGGAGGAGTGGGGAGGGAGCGAGGGAGGAGTAGGGAGGGGGAGAGGGAGGAGTGGGGGAGGGAGAGAGGGAGGGAGAGAGGGAGGAGTAGGGAGGGAGAGAGGGAGGAGTAGGGAGGGAGAGAGGGAGGAGTGGGGAGGGAGAGAGGGAGGAGTGGGGAGGGAGAGAGGGAGGAGTGGGAGGGAGAGAGGGAGGAGTGGGAGGGAGGAGTGGGGGAGGGAGGAGTGGGGAGGGAGAGAGGGAGGAGGAGGGAGAGAGGGAGGAGTAGGGAGGGAGAGAGGGAGGAGTAGGGAGGGAGAGAGGGAGGAGTAGGGAGGGAGAGAGGGAGGAGTGGGGGAGGGAGGAGTGGGGAGGGAGAGAGGGAGGAGTGGGGGAGGGAGGAGTGGGGAGGGAGAGAGGGAGGAGTAGGGAGGGAGAGAGGGAGGAGTAGGGAGGGAGAGAGGGAGGAGTGGGGAGGGAGAGAGGGAGGAGTGGGGAGGGAGAGAGGGTGGAGTAGGGAGGGAGAGAGGGAGAGAGGGAGGAGGGAGAGAGGGAGGAGTGGGGAGGGAGAGAGGGAGGAGTGGGGAGGGAGAGAGGGAGGAGTAGGGAGGGGGAGTAGGGAGGAGGGGGAGGGAGAGAGGGAGGAGTGGGGAGGGAGAGAGGGAGGAGTAGGGAGGGAGAGAGGGAGGAGTGGGGAGGGAGAGAGGGAGGAGTGGGGAGGGAGAGAGGGCGGAGGAGGGAGGGAGAGAGGGAGAGAGGGAGGAGGGAGAGAGGGAGGAGTGGGGGAGGGAGAGAGGGAGGAGTAGGGAGGGGGAGTAGGGAGGAGTGGGGAGGGAGAGAGGGAGGAGTGGGGAGGGAGGAGTGGGGAGGGAGAGAGGGAGGAGTGGGGAGGGAGAGAGGGAGGAGTGGGGAGGGAGAGAGGGAGGAGTGGGGAGGGAGAGAGGGAGGAGTGGGGAGGGAGAGAGAGAGGAGTGGGGAGGGAGAGAGGGAGGAGTGGGGAGGGAGAGAGGGAGGAGTGGGGAGGGAGAGAGGGAGGAGTGGGGAGGGAGAGAGGGAGGAGTGGGGAGGGAGAGAGGGAGGAGTGGGGAGGGAGAGAGGGAGGAGTGGGGAGGGAGAGAGGGAGGAGGGGGGAGGGAGGAGTGGGGAGGGAGAGAGGGAGGAGTAGGGAGGGAGGAGTGGGGAGGGAGAGAGGGAGGAGTGGGGAGGGATGAGTGGGGAGGGAGAGAGGGAGGAGTGGGGAGGGAGGAGTGGGGAGGGAGAGAGGGAGGAGTGGGGAGGGAGAGGGAGGAGTGGGGAGGGAGAGAGGGAGGAGTGGGGAGGGAGAGAGGGAGGAGTGGGGAGTGAGAGAGGGAGGAGTAGGGAGGGAGAGAGGGAGGAGTAGGGAGGGAGGAGTGGGAGGAGTGGGGAGGGAGAGAGGGAGGAGTGGGGAGGGAGAGAGGGAGGAGTGGGGGAGGGAGAGAGGGAGGAGTGGGGAGGGAGAGAGAGAGGAGTGGGGAGGGAGAGAGGGAGAGAGGAAGGAGTGGGGAGGGAGAGAGGGAGGAGTAGGGAGGGAGAGAGGGAGGAGTGGGGGAGGGAGAGAGGGAGGAGTGGGGAGGGAGAGAGGGAGGAGTGGGGAGGGAGAGAGGGAGAGAGGGAAGGGGGAGGGAGAGAGGGAGGAGTAGGGAGGGAGAGAGGGAGGAGTGGGGAGGGAGAGAGGGAGGAGTGGGGAGGGAGAGAGGGAGGAGTGGGAGGGAGGAGTGGGGAGGGAGAGAGGGAGGAGTGGGGAGGGAGAGAGGGAGGAGTGGGGAGGGAGAGAGGGGGAGGGAGAGAGGGAGGAGTGGGGAGGGAGAGAGGGAGGAGTGGGGAGGGAGAGAGGGAGGAGTGGGGAGGGAGAGAGGGAGGAGTGGGGAGTGAGAGAGGGAGAGAGGGAGGAGAGAGGGAGGGAGGGAGAGAGGGAGGAGTGGGGAGGGAGAGAGGGAGAGAGGAAGGAGTGGGGAGGGAGAGAGGGAGGAGTAGGGGAGGGAGAGAGGGAGGAGTGGGGAGGGAGAGGGGAGAGAGGAAGGAGTGGGGAGGGAGAGAGGGAGGAGTAGGGAGGGAGAGAGGGAGGAGTGGGGAGGGAGAGAGGGAGGAGTGGGGAGGGAGAGAGGGAGGAGTGGGGGAGGGAGAGAGGGAGAGAGGAAGGAGTGGGGAGGGAGAGAGGGAGGAGTAGGGAGGGAGAGAGGGAGGAGTGGGGAGGGAGAGAGGGAGGAGTGGGGAGGGAGAGAGGGAGGAGTGGGGAGGGAGGAGTGGGGAGGGAGAGAGGGAGGAGTGGGGAGGGAGAGAGGGAGGGGGGGAGGGGGGGGAGGGAGAGAGGGAGGAGTGGGGAGGGAGAGAGGGAGGAGTGGGGGAGGGAGAGAGGGAGGAGTGGGGAGGGAGAGAGGGAGGAGTGGGGAGGAGAGAGGGAGGAGTAGGGAGGGAGAGAGGGAGGAGTAGGGAGGGAGGAGTGGGGAGGGAGAGAGGGAGGAGTGGGGAGGGAGAGAGGGAGGAGTGGGGAGGGAGGAGTGGGGAGGGAGAGAGGGAGGAGTGGGGAGGGAGAGAGGGAGGAGTAGGGAGGGAGAGAGGGAGGAGTAGGGGAGGGAGAGAGGGAGGAGTGGGGAGGGAGAGAGGGAGGAGTGGGAGGGAGAGAGGGAGGAGTAGGGGAGGGAGAGAGGGAGGAGTAGGGAGGGAGGGGGGAGGAGGAGTAGGGAGGGAGAGAGGGAGGAGTGGGGAGGGAGAGAGGGAGGAGGGGGAGGGAGGAGTGGGGAGGGAGAGGGGAGGAGTGGGGAGGGAGGAGTGGGGAGGAGTGGGGGAGGGAGGAGTGGGGAGGGAGGAGGGAGAGGGAGGAGTGGGGAGGGAGAGAGGGAGGAGTAGGGAGGGAGGAGTGGGGAGGGAGAGAGGGAGGAGTAGGGAGGGAAAGAGGGAGAGGGGGAGGAGGGGGGAGGGAGAGAGGGAGGAGTGGGGAGGGAGAGAGGGAGAGGGGGAGGAGTGGGGAGGGAGGAGTGGGGAGGAAGAGAGGGAGGAGTGGGGAGGAAGAGAGGGAGGAGTGGGGAGGGAGAGAGGGAGGAGGAGAGGGAGGAGTAGGGAGGGGGAGTAGGGAGGAGGGGGAGGGAGAGAGGAGGAGTGG
This sequence comes from Coregonus clupeaformis, assembly GCF_020615455.1. Classification (NCBI taxonomy): domain Eukaryota; kingdom Metazoa; phylum Chordata; class Actinopteri; order Salmoniformes; family Salmonidae; genus Coregonus; species Coregonus clupeaformis. The sequence continues at coordinate 104,114 of NW_025534416.1, read as the reverse complement.
GGGAGGGAGGAGTGGGGAGGGAGAGAGGGAGGAGTAGGGAGGGAGGAGTGGGGAGGGAGAGAGGGAGGAGTAGGGAGGGAGGAGTGGGGAGGGAGAGAGGGAGGAGTGGGGAGGGAGAGAGGGAGGAGTGGGGAGGAGTGGGGAGGGAGGAGTGGGGAGGGAGGAGGGAGAGGGAGGAGTGGGGGAGGGAGAGAGGGAGGAGTAGGGAGGGAGGAGTGGGGAGGGAGAGAGGGAGGAGTAGGGAGGGAGAGAGGGAGGAGTGGGGAGGGAGAGAGGGAGGAGTGGGGAGGGAGGAGTGGGGAGGGAGAGAGGGAGGAGTAGGGAGGGAGAGAGGGAGGAGTAGAGAGGGAGAGAGGGAGGAGTGGGGAGGGAGAGAGGGAGGAGTGGGGAGGAGGAGAGGGAGGAGTGGGGAGGGGGAGAGGGAGGAGTGGGGAGGGAGAGAGGGAAGAGTAGGGAGGGAGGAGGGGGAGGGAGAGAGGGAGGAGTGGGGGAGGGAGGAGGGGAGGGAGAGAGGGACAGGGGAGGAGGTAAAGAGAGGAATGGTGAGGTGGGAGAGAGAGAGAGGGACAGGGGGAGGAGGTAAAGAGAGGAATGGTGAGGTGGGAGAGAGAGAGAGGGACAGGGGAGGAGAAAAAGATTGAGGTGGGAGAGAGAGAGGGACAGGATAAAGAGGAATGGTGAGGTGGGAGAGAGAGAGAGAGGGGGAGGAGGTAGAGAGAGGAATGGTGAGGTGGGAGAGAGAGAGGGGGAGGAGGTAAAGGGAGGAATGGTGAGGTGGGAGAGAGAGAGAGAGGGAGGAGGTAGAGAGAGGAATGGTGAGGTGGGAGAGAGAGAGAGAGGGGAGAGGAGGTAGAGAGAGGAATGGTGAGGTGGGAGAGAGAGAGAGGGACAGGGGGAGGAGGTAGAGAGAGGAATGGTGAGGTGGGAGAGAGAGAGAGAGGGGGAGGAGGTAGAGAGAGGAATGGTGAGGTGGGAGAGAGAGAGAGGGGGAGGAGGTAGAGAGAGGAATGGTGAGGTGGGAGAGAGAGAGAGAGGGGGGGAGGAGGTAGAGAGAGGAATGGTGAGGTGGGAGAGAGAGAGAGAGGGGGGGGAGGAGGTAGAGAGAGGAATGGTGAGGTGGGAGAGAGAGAGAGAGAGAGGGGGAGGAGAGATGAATGAGATAGAAAAAAAAGTAGAAAGGGAAAGTGAGCAGGAGGAAGAGGGAGAGAGAGAGAGGAAGATGGTGAATTGGAGGTTACTATCCACACGGATGCATTGGTAGATAAACTTGACATAATAAGGTACAGTCAGGATTCCCCTCTACACTGAGGTATGGTAGGACTTGACATAATAAGGTACAGTCAGGATTCCCCCCTACACTGAGGTATGGTAGGACTTGACATAATAAGGTACAGTCAGGATTCCCCTCTACACTGAGGTATGGTAGGACTTGACATAATAAGGTACAGTCAGGATTCCCCTCTACACTGAGGTATGGTAGGACTTGACATAATAAGGTACAGTCAGGATTCCCCTCTACACTGAGGTATGGTAGGACTTGACATAATAAGGTACAGTCAGGATTCCCCTCTACACTGAGGTATGGTAGGACTTGACATAATAAGGTACAGTCAGGATTCCCCTCTACACTGAGGTATGGTAGGACTTGACATAATAAGGTACAGTCAGGATTCCCCTCTACACTGAGGTATGGTAGGACTTGACATAATAAGGTACAGTCAGGATTCCCCTCTACACTGAGGTATGGTAGGACTTGACATAATAAGGTACAGTCAGGATTCCCCTCTACACTGAGGTATGGTAGGACTTGACATAATAAGGTACAGTCAGGATTCCCCTCTACACTGAGGTATGGTAGGACTTGACATAATAAGGTACAGTCAGGATTCCCCTCTACACTGAGGTATGGTAGGACTTGACATAATAAGGTACAGTCAGGATTCCCCTCTACACTGAGGTATGGTAGGACTTGACATAATAAGGTACAGTCAGGATTCCCCTCTACACTGAGGTATGGTAGGACTTGACATAATAAGGTACAGTCAGGATTCCCCTCTACACTGAGGTATGGTAGGACTTGACATAATAAGGTACAGTCAGGATTCCCCTCTACACTGAGGTATGGTAGGACTTGACATAATAAGGTACAGTCAGGATTCCCCTCTACACTGAGGTATGGTAGGACTTGACATAATAAGGTACAGTCAGGATTCCCCTCTACACTGAGGTATGGTAGGACTTGACATAATAAGGTACAGTCAGGATTCCCCTCTACACTGAGGTATGGTAGGACTTGACATAATAAGGTACAGTCAGGATTCCCCTCTACACTGAGGTATGGTAGGACTTGACATAATAAGGTACAGTCAGGATTCCCCTCTACACTGAGGTATGGTAGGACTTGACATAATAAGGTACAGTCAGGATTCCCCTCTACACTGAGGTATGGTAGGACTTGACATAATAAGGTACAGTCAGGATTCCCCTCTACACTGAGGTATGGTAGGACTTGACATAATAAGGTACAGTCAGGATTCCCCTCTACACTGAGGTATGGTAGGACTTGACATAATAAGGTACAGTCAGGATTCCCCTCTACACTGAGGTATGGTAGGACTTGACATAATAAGGTACAGTCAGGATTCCCCTCTACACTGAGGTATGGTAGGACTTGACATAATAAGGTACAGTCAGGATTCCCCTCTACACTGAGGTATGGTAGGACTTGACATAATAAGGTACAGTCAGGATTCCCCTCTACACTGAGGTATGGTAGGACTTGACATAATAAGGTACAGTCAGGATTCCCCTCTACACTGAGGTATGGTAGGACTTGACATAATAAGGTACAGTCAGGATTCCCCCTCTACACTGAGGTATGGTAGGACTTGACATAATAAGGTACAGTCAGGATTCCCCTCTACACTGAGGTATGGTAGGACTTGACATAATAAGGTACAGTCAGGATTCCCCCTCTACACTGAGGTATGGTAGGACTTGACATAATAAGGTACAGTCAGGATTCCCCTCTACACTGAGGTATGGTAGGACTTGACATAATAAGGTACAGTCAGGATTCCCCTCTACACTGAGGTATGGTAGGACTTGACATAATAAGGTACAGTCAGGATTCCCCTCTACACTGAGGTATGGTAGGACTTGACATAATAAGGTACAGTCAGGATTCCCCTCTACACTGAGGTATGGTAGGACTTGACATAATAAGGTACAGTCAGGATTCCCCTCTACACTGAGGTATGGTAGGACTTGACATAATAAGGTACAGTCAGGATTCCCCTCTACACTGAGGTATGGTAGGACTTGACATAATAAGGTACAGTCAGGATTCCCCTCTACACTGAGGTATGGTAGGACTTGACATAATAAGGTACAGTCAGGATTCCCCTCTACACTGAGGTATGGTAGGACTTGACATAATAAGGTACAGTCAGGATTCCCCTCTACACTGAGGTATGGTAGGACTTGACATAATAAGGTACAGTCAGGATTCCCCTCTACACTGAGGTATGGTAGGACTTGACATAATAAGGTACAGTCAGGATTCCCCTCTACACTGAGGTATGGTAGGACTTGACATAATAAGGTACAGTCAGGATTCCCCTCTACACTGAGGTATGGTAGGACTTGACATAATAAGGTACAGTCAGGATTCCCCTCTACACTGAGGTATGGTAGGACTTGACATAATAAGGTACAGTCAGGATTCCCCTCTACACTGAGGTATGGTAGGACTTGACATAATAAGGTACAGTCAGGATTCCCCTCTACACTGAGGTATGGTAGGACTTGACATAATAAGGTACAGTCAGGATTCCCCTCTACACTGAGGTATGGTAGGACTTGACATAATAAGGTACAGTCAGGATTCCCCTCTACACTGAGGTATGGTAGGACTTGACATAATAAGGTACAGTCAGGATTCCCCTCTACACTGAGGTATGGTAGGACTTGACATAATAAGGTACAGTCAGGATTCCCCCTCTACACTGAGGTATGGTAGGACTTGACATAATAAGGTACAGTCAGGATTCCCCTCTACACTGAGGTATGGTAGGACTTGACATAATAAGGTACAGTCAGGATTCCCCTCTACACTGAGGTATGGTAGGACTTGACATAATAAGGTACAGTCAGGATTCCCCTCTACACTGAGGTATGGTAGGACTTGACATAATAAGGTACAGTCAGGATTCCCCTCTACACTGAGGTATGGTAGGACTTGACATAATAAGGTACAGTCAGGATTCCCCTCTACACTGAGGTATGGTAGGACTTGACATAATAAGGTACAGTCAGGATTCCCCTCTACACTGAGGTATGGTAGGACTTGACATAATAAGGTACAGTCAGGATTCCCCTCTACACTGAGGTATGGTAGGACTTGACATAATAAGGTACAGTCAGGATTCCCCTCTACACTGAGGTATGGTAGGACTTGACATAATAAGGTACAGTCAGGATTCCCCTCTACACTGAGGTATGGTAGGACTTGACATAATAAGGTACAGTCAGGATTCCCCTCTACACTGAGGTATGGTAGGACTTGACATAATAAGGTACAGTCAGGATTCCCCTCTACACTGAGGTATGGTAGGACTTGACATAATAAGGTACAGTCAGGATTCCCCTCTACACTGAGGTATGGTAGGACTTGACATAATAAGGTACAGTCAGGATTCCCCTCTACACTGAGGTATGGTAGGACTTGACATAATAAGGTACAGTCAGGATTCCCCTCTACACTGAGGTATGGTAGGACTTGACATAATAAGGTACAGTCAGGATTCCCCTCTACACTGAGGTATGGTAGGACTTGACATAATAAGGTACAGTCAGGATTCCCCTCTACACTGAGGTATGGTAGGACTTGACATAATAAGGTACAGTCAGGATTCCCCTCTACACTGAGGTATGGTAGGACTTGACATAATAAGGTACAGTCAGGATTCCCCCTCTACACTGAGGTATGGTAGGACTTGACATAATAAGGTACAGTCAGGATTCCCCTCTACACTGAGGTATGGTAGGACTTGACATAATAAGGTACAGTCAGGATTCCCCTCTACACTGAGGTATGGTAGGACTTGACATAATAAGGTACAGTCAGGATTCCCCTCTACACTGAGGTATGGTAGGACTTGACATAATAAGGTACAGTCAGGATTCCCCTCTACACTGAGGTATGGTAGGACTTGACATAATAAGGTACAGTCAGGATTCCCCTCTACACTGAGGTATGGTAGGACTTGACATAATAAGGTACAGTCAGGATTCCCCTCTACACTGAGGTATGGTAGGACTTGACATAATAAGGTACAGTCAGGATTCCCCTCTACACTGAGGTATGGTAGGACTTGACATAATAAGGTACAGTCAGGATTCCCCTCTACACTGAGGTATGGTAGGACTTGACATAATAAGGTACAGTCAGGATTCCCCCTCTACACTGAGGTATGGTAGGACTTGACATAATAAGGTACAGTCAGGATTCCCCTCTACACTGAGGTATGGTAGGACTTGACATAATAAGGTACAGTCAGGATTCCCCCTCTACACTGAGGTATGGTAGGACTTGACATAATAAGGTACAGTCAGGATTCCCCCTCTACACTGAGGTATGGTAGGACTTGACATAATAAGGTACAGTCAGGATTCCCCTCTACACTGAGGTATGGTAGGACTTGACATAATAAGGTACAGTCAGGATTCCCCCCCTACACTGAGGTATGGTAGGACTTGACATAATAAGGTACAGTCAGGATTCCCCTCTACACTGAGGTATGGTAGGACTTGACATAATAAGGTACAGTCAGGATTCCCCTCTACACTGAGGTATGGTAGGACTTGACATAATAAGGTACAGTCAGGTTCCCCCTCTACACTGAGGTATGGTAGGACTTGACATAATAAGGTACAGTCAGGATTCCCCTCTACACTGAGGTATGGTAGGACTTGACATAATAAGGTACAGTCAGGATTCCCCTCTACACTGAGGTATGGTAGGACTTGACATAATAAGGTACAGTCAGGATTCCCCTCTACACTGAGGTATGGTAGGACTTGACATAATAAGGTACAGTCAGGATTCCCCTCTACACTGAGGTATGGTAGGACTTGACATAATAAGGTACAGTCAGGATTCCCCTCTACACTGAGGTATGGTAGGACTTGACATAATAAGGTACAGTCAGGATTCCCCTCTACACTGAGGTATGGTAGGACTTGACATAATAAGGTACAGTCAGGATTCCCCTCTACACTGAGGTATGGTAGGACTTGACATAATAAGGTACAGTCAGGATTCCCCTCTACACTGAGGTATGGTAGGACTTGACATAATAAGGTACAGTCAGGATTCCCCTCTACACTGAGGTATGGTAGGACTTGACATAATAAGGTACAGTCAGGATTCCCCTCTACACTGAGGTATGGTAGGACTTGACATAATAAGGTACAGTCAGGATTCCCCTCTACACTGAGGTATGGTAGGACTTGACATAATAAGGTACAGTCAGGATTCCCCTCTACACTGAGGTATGGTAGGACTTGACATAATAAGGTACAGTCAGGATTCCCCTCTACACTGAGGTATGGTAGGACTTGACATAATGGTACAGTCAGGATTCCCCTCTACACTGAGGTATGGTAGGACTTGACATAATAAGGTACAGTCAGGATTCCCCTCTACACTGAGGTATGGTAGGACTTGACATAATAAGGTACAGTCAGGATTCCCCCTACACTGAGGTATGGTAGGACTTGACATAATAAGGTACAGTCAGGATTCCCCTCTACACTGAGGTATGGTAGGACTTGACATAATAAGGTACAGTCAGGATTCCCCTCTACACTGAGGTATGGTAGGACTTGACATAATAAGGTACAGTCAGGATTCCCCCCTACACTGAGGTATGGTAGGACTTGACATAATAAGGTACAGTCAGGATTCCCCTCTACACTGAGGTATGGTAGGACTTGACATAATAAGGTACAGTCAGGATTCCCCTCTACACTGAGGTATGGTAGGACTTGACATAATAAGGTACAGTCAGGATTCCCCCCTACACTGAGGTATGGTAGGACTTGACATAATAAGGTACAGTCAGGATTCCCCTCTACACTGAGGTATGGTAGGACTTGACATAATAAGGTACAGTCAGGATTCCCCTCTACACTGAGGTATGGTAGGACTTGACATAATAAGGTACAGTCAGGATTCCCCCTACACTGAGGTATGGTAGGACTTGACATAATAAGGTACAGTCAGGATTCCCCTCTACACTGAGGTATGGTAGGACTTGACATAATAAGGTACAGTCAGGATTCCCCTCTACACTGAGGTATGGTAGGACTTGACATAATAAGGTACAGTCAGGATTCCCCTCTACACTGAGGTATGGTAGGACTTGACATAATAAGGTACAGTCAGGATTCCCCTCTACACTGAGGTATGGTAGGACTTGACATAATAAGGTACAGTCAGGATTCCCCTCTACACTGAGGTATGGTAGGACTTGACATAATAAGGTACAGTCATGATTCCCCCTACACTGAGGTATGGTAGGACTTGACATAATAAGGTACAGTCAGGATTCCCCTCTACACTGAGGTATGGTAGGACTTGACATAATAAGGTACAGTCAGGATTCCCCTCTACACTGAGGTATGGTAGGACTTGACATAATAAGGTACAGTCAGGATTCCCCTCTACACTGAGGTATGTTAGGACTTGACATAATAAGGTACAGTCAGGATTCCCCTCTACACTGAGGTATGGTAGGACTTGACATAATAAGGTACAGTCAGGATTCCCCTCTACACTGAGGTATGGTAGGACTTGACATAATAAGGTACAGTCAGGATTCCCCTCTACACTGAGGTATGGTAGGACTTGACATAATAAGGTACAGTCAGGATTCCCCTCTACACTGAGGTATGGTAGGACTTGACATAATAACGTACAGTCAGGATTCCCCTCTACACTGAGGTATGGTAGGACTTGACATAATAAGGTACAGTCAGGATTCCCCTCTACACTGAGGTATGGTAAGACTTGACATAATAAGGTACAGTCAGGATTCCCCTCTACACTGAGGTATGGTAGGACTTGACATAATAAGGTACAGTCAGGATTCCCCTCTACACTGAGGTATGGTAGGACTTGACATAATAAGGTACAGTCAGGATTCCCCTCTACACTGAGGTATGGTAGGACTTGACATAATAAGGTACAGTCAGGATTCCCCTCTACACTGAGGTATGGTAGGACTTGACATAATAAGGTACAGTCAGGATTCCCCTCTACACTGAGGTATGGTAGGACTTGACATAATAAGGTACAGTCAGGATTCCCCCCTACACTGAGGTATGGTAGGACTTGACATAATAAGGTACAGTCAGGATTCCCCCCTACACTGAGGTATGGTAGGACTTGACATAATAAGGTACAGTCAGGATTCCCCCTCTACACTGAGGTATGGTAGGACTTGACATAATAAGGTACAGTCAGGATTCCCCCTACACTGAGGTATGGTAGGACTTGACATAATAAGGTACAGTCAGGATTCCCCCTCTACACTGAGGTATGGTAGGACTTGACATAATAAGGTACAGTCAGGATTCCCCCTCTACACTGAGGTATGGTAGGACTTGACATAATAAGGTACAGTCAGGATTCCCCTCTACACTGAGGTATGGTAGGACTTGACATAATAAGGTACAGTCAGGATTCCCCTCTACACTTAGGTATGGTAGGACTTGACATAATAAGGTACAGTCAGGATTCCCCTCTACACTGAGGTATGGTAGGACTTGACATAATAAGGTACAGTCAGGATTCCCCTCTACACTGAGGTATGGTAGGACTTGACATAATAAGGTACAGTCAGGATTCCCCTCTACACTGAGGTATGGTAGGACTTGACATAATAAGGTACAGTCAGGATTCCCCTCTACACTGAGGTATGGTAGGACTTGACATAATAAGGTACAGTCAGGATTCCCCTCTACACTGAGGTATGGTAGGACTTGACATAATAAGGTACAGTCAGGATTCCCCTCTACACTGAGGTATGGTAGGACTTGACATAAGGTACAGTCAGGATTCCCCTCTACACTGAGGTATGGTAGGACTTGACATAATAAGGTACAGTCAGGATTCCCCTCTACACTGAGGTATGGTAGGACTTGACATAATAAGGTACAGTCAGGATTCCCCTCTACACTGAGGTATGGTAGGACTTGACATAAGGTACTTACAGTAAAGAGCACAAAGAAGCGCTGGTTCTTCTCCCCTACACAGTTGTTGACCCAGGGACAGTGGTGGTCCATCTTCCGGATACAGCGCTTACAGATACTAGAGGAGAGGAGAGGAGAGGAGAGGAGAGGAGAGGAGAGGAGAGGAGAGGAGAGGAGAGGAGAGGAGAGGAGAGGAGAGGAGAGGAGAGGAGAGGAGAGGAGAGGAGAGGAGAGGAGAGGAGAGAGAGGAGAGGAGAGGAGGAGAAGCTGGTTGAGAGAATGCCAAGCGTGTCCAAAGCTGTCATCAAGGATAGGGTGGCTACTTTGAAGAATCTCAAATATAAAACATATTTTGATTTGTTTAACACTTTTTAGGTTACTAAATGATTCAATATGTGTTATTTCATAGTTTTGATGTCTTCACTATTATTCTACAATTTAGAAAATGGTTAAAAAAATAAAGAAAAACCCTTGAATGAGTAGGTGTGTCCAAACATTTGACTGGTACCGTATGCACGAACTGTTTGGGCTGGGAAGCACGCAGACACCTTAAACCAGTGTGTACCCCTCACCTGCAGTGGTGAGCCCTCTCTGGCTTGATGTGTTATATATCTATAGGGCTCTATAACATGGTACATCTCTGTCATGGTGTCTACCTGCAGTGGTGAGCCCTCTCTGGCTTGATGTGTTATATATCTATAGGGCTCTATAACATGGTACATCTCTGTCATGGTGTCTACCTGCAGTGGTGAGCCCTCTGTGGCTTGATGTGTTATATATCTATAGGGCTCTATAACATGGTACATCTCTGTCATGGTGTCTACCTGCAGTGGTGAGCCCTCTCTGGCTTGATGTGTTATATATCTATAGGGCTCTATAACATGGTACATCTCTGTCATGGTGTCTACCTGCAGCGGTGAGCCCTCTCTGGCTTGATGTGTTATATATCTATAGGGCTCTATAACATGGTACATCTCTGTCATGGTGTCTACCTGCAGTGGTGAGCCCTCTCTGGCTTGATGTGTTATATATCTATAGGGCTCTATAACATGGTACATCTCTGTCATGGTGTCTACCTGCAGTGGTGAGCCCTCTCTGGCTTGATGTGTTATATATCTATAGGGCTCTATAACATGGTACATCTCTGTCATGGTGTCTACCTGCAGTGGTGAGCCCTCTCTGGCTTGATGTGTTATATATCTATAGGGCTCTATAACATGGTACATCTCTGTCATGGTGTCTACCTGCAGTGGTGAGCCCTCTCTGGCTTGATGTGTTATATATCTATAGGGCTCTATAACATGGTGTCTACCTGCAGTGGTGAGCCCTCTGTGGCTTGATGTGTTATATATCTATAGGGCTCTATAACATGGTACATCTCTGTCATGGTGTCTACCTGCAGTGGTGAGCCCTCTCTGGCTTGATGTGTTATATATCTATAGGGCTCTATAACATGGTGTCTACCTGCAGTGGTGAGCCCTCTGTGGCTTGATGTGTTATATATCTATAGGGCTCTATAACATGGTACATCTCTGTCATGGTGTCTACCTGCAGTGGTGAGCCCTCTCTGGCTTGATGTGTTATATATCTATAGGGCTCTATAACATGGTACATCTCTGTCATGGTGTCTACCTGCAGTGGTGAGCCCTCTCTGGCTTGATGCGTTATATATCTATAGGGCTCTATAACATGGTACATCTCTGTCATGGTGTCTACCTGCAGTGGTGAGCCCTCTCTGGCTTGATGTGTTATATATCTATAGGGCTCTATAACATGGTACATCTCTGTCATGGTGTCTACCTGCAGTGGTGAGCCCTCTCTGGCTTGATGTGTTATATATCTATAGGGCTCTATAACATGGTACATCTCTGTCATGGTGTCTACCTGCAGTGGTGAGCCCTCTCTGGCTTGATGTGTTATATATCTATAGGGCTCTATAACATGGTACATCTCTGTCATGGTGTTTACCTGCAGTGGTGAGCCCTCTGTGGCTTGATGTGTTATATATCTATAGGGCTCTATAACATGGTACATCTCTGTCATGGTGTCTACCTGCAGTGGTGAGCCCTCTCTGGCTTGATGTGTTATATATCTATAGGGCTCTATAACATGGTGTCTACCTGCAGTGGTGAGCCCTCTGTGGCTTGATGTGTTATGTATCTATAGGGCTCTATAACATGGTGTCTACCTGCAGTGGTGAGCCCTCTCTGGCTTGATGTGTTATATATCTATAGGGCTCTATAACATGGTCTCTGTCATGTCTACCTGCAGTGGTGAGCCCTCTCTGGCTTGATGTGTTATATATCTATAGGGCTCTATAACATGGTGTCTACCTGCAGTGGTGAGCCCTCTCTGGCTTGATGTGTTATGTATCTATAGGGCTCTATAACATGGTGTCTACCTGCAGTGGTGAGCCCTCTCTGGCTTGATGTGTTATATATCTATAGGGCTCTATAACATGGTCGTCTACCTGCAGTGGTGAGCCCTCTGTGGCTTGATGTGTTATATATCTATAGGGCTCTATAACATGGTACATCTCTGTCATGGTGTCTACCTGCAGTGGTGAGCCCTCTCTGGCTTGATGTGTTATGTATCTATAGGGCTCTATAACATGGTCATGTGTCTACCTGCAGTGGTGAGCCCTCTCTGGCTTGATGTGTTATATATCTATAGGGCTCTATAACATGGTGTCTACCTGCAGTGGTGAGCCCTCTCTGGCTTGATGTGTTATATATCTATAGGGCTCTATAACATGGTGTCTACCTGCAGTGGTGAGCCCTCTGTGGCTTGATGCGTTATATATCTATAGGGCTCTATAACATGGTACATCTCTGTCATGGTGTCTACCTGCAGTGGTGAGCCCTCTCTGGCTTGATGTGTTATATATCTATAGGGCTCTATAACATGGTACATCTCTGTCATGGTGTCTACCTGCAGTGGTGAGCCCTCTCTGGCTTGATGTGTTATATATCTATAGGGCTCTATAACATGGTACATCTCTGTCATGGTGTCTACCTGCAGTGGTGAGCCCTCTCTGGCTTGATGTGTTATATATCTATAGGGCTCTATAACATGGTACATCTCTGTCATGGTGTTTACCTGCAGTGGTGAGCCCTCTGTGGCTTGATGTGTTATATATCTATAGGGCTCTATAACATGGTACATCTCTGTCATGGTGTCTACCTGCAGTGGTGAGCCCTCTCTGGCTTGATGTGTTATATATCTATAGGGCTCTATAACATGGTGTCTACCTGCAGTGGTGAGCCCTCTGTGGCTTGATGTGTTATGTATCTATAGGGCTCTATAACATGGTGTCTACCTGCAGTGGTGAGCCCTCTCTGGCTTGATGTGTTATATATCTATAGGGCTCTATAACATGGTGTCTACCTGCAGTGGTGAGCCCTCTCTGGCTTGATGTGTTATATATCTATAGGGCTCTATAACATGGTGTCTACCTGCAGTGGTGAGCCCTCTCTGGCTTGATGTGTTATGTATCTATAGGGCTCTATAACATGGTGTCTACCTGCAGTGGTGAGCCCTCTCTGGCTTGATGTGTTATATATCTATAGGGCTCTATAACATGGTGTCTACCTGCAGTGGTGAGCCCTCTGTGGCTTGATGTGTTATATATCTATAGGGCTCTATAACATGGTACATCTCTGTCATGGTGTCTACCTGCAGTGGTGAGCCCTCTCTGGCTTGATGTGTTATATATCTATAGGGCTCTATAACATGGTGTCTACCTGCAGTGGTGAGCCCTCTGTGGCTTGATGTGTTATGTATCTATAGGGCTCTATAACATGGTGTCTACCTGCAGTGGTGAGCCCTCTCTGGCTTGATGTGTTATATATCTATAGGGCTCTATAACATGGTGTCTACCTGCAGTGGTGAGCCCTCTCTGGCTTGATGTGTTATATATCTATAGGGCTCTATAACATGGTGTCTACCTGCAGTGGTGAGCCCTCTCTGGCTTGATGTGTTATGTATCTATAGGGCTCTATAACATGGTGTCTACCTGCAGTGGTGAGCCCTCTCTGGCTTGATGTGTTATATATCTATAGGGCTCTATAACATGGTGTCTACCTGCAGTGGTGAGCCCTCTGTGGCTTGATGTGTTATATATCTATAGGGCTCTATAACATGGTACATCTCTGTCATGGTGTCTACCTGCAGTGGTGAGCCCTCTCTGGCTTGATGTGTTATGTATCTATAGGGCTCTATAACATGGTGTCTACCTGCAGTGGTGAGCCCTCTGTGGCTTGATGTGTTATATATCTATAGGGCTCTATAACATGGTGTCTACCTGCAGTGGTGAGCCCTCTGTGGCTTGATGTGTTATATATCTATAGGGCTCTATAACATGGTGTCTACCTGCAGTGGTGAGCCCTCTCTGGCTTGATGTGTTATATATCTATAGGGCTCTATAACATGGTGTCTACCTGCAGTGGTGAGCCCTCTCTGGCTTGATGTGTTATATATCTATAGGGCTCTATAACATGGTGTCTACCTGCAGTGGTGAGCCCTCTCTGGCTTGATGTGTTATATATCTATAGGGCTCTATAACATGGTGTCTACCTGCAGTGGTGAGCCCTCTCTGGCTTGATGTGTTATGTATCTATAGGGCTCTATAACATGGTGTCTACCTGCAGTGGTGAGCCCTCTCTGGCTTGATGTGTTATGTATCTATAGGGCTCTATAACATGGTGTCTACCTGCAGTGGTGAGCCCTCTCTGGCTTGATGTGTTATATATCTATAGGGCTCTATAACATGGTGTCTACCTGCAGTGGTGAGCCCTCTGTGGCTTGATGTGTTATGTATCTATAGGGCTCTATAACATGGTGTCTACCTGCAGTGGTGAGCCCTCTCTGGCTTGATGTGTTATATATCTATAGGGCTCTATAACATGGTGTCTACCTGCAGTGGTGAGCCCTCTCTGGCTTGATGTGTTATGTATCTATAGGGCTCTATAACATGGTGTCTACCTGCAGTGGTGAGCCCTCTGTGGCTTGATGTGTTATGTATCTATAGGGCTCTATAACATGGTGTCTACCTGCAGTGGTGAGCCCTCTCTGGCTTGATGTGTTATATATCTATAGGGCTCTATAACATGGTGTCTACCTGCAGTGGTGAGCCCTCTCTGGCTTGATGTGTTATATATCTATAGGGCTCTATAACATGGTGTCTACCTGCAGTGGTGAGCCCTCTGTGGCTTGATGTGTTATATATCTATAGGGCTCTATAACATGGTGTCTACCTGCAGTGGTGAGCCCTCTCTGGCTTGATGTGTTATATATCTATAGGGCTCTATAACATGGTGTCTACCTGCAGTGGTGAGCCCTCTCTGGCTTGATGTGTTATATATCTATAGGGCTCTATAACATGGTGTCTACCTGCAGTGGTGAGCCCTCTCTGGCTTGATGTGTTATATATCTATAGGGCTCTATAACATGGTGTCTACCTGCAGTGGTGAGCCCTCTGTGGCTTGATGTGTTATATATCTATAGGGCTCTATAACATGGTGTCTACCTGCAGTGGTGAGCCCTCTCTGGCTTGATGTGTTATATATCTATAGGGCTCTATAACATGGTGTCTACCTGCAGTGGTGAGCCCTCTGTGGCTTGATGCTGCAGCACTTGGGGCATTTATAGACGACCTCCCCAGGTGTCAGCTGCAGACTCTCCACGTACTCTTTGGTGGCGTTGCCCTTAGGAACCGCCCCCTGATGGGAGGGGAGGGCGTTAGACGAACATCAGAGCAGGACGGACACAAAGCAGATTCAGACACTGTACAATATTATATCTAGTCTATACATTAAACGATTTAGTCTTTACACTGAGGGGAGGAAACGTCAGAATGGATCCAGTTAGGGTCAAGTTCTGAGGGACGATCTCTCAAAAGAAATGTTCTTTGTTCCTGTAATGGCTCTGTTCAGTCACATCTCCTCTAGTTGTCTCTATCCTGAAGCAGTATCCACTGTCTGTCCAGTCACATCTCCTCTAGTTGTCTCTCTATCCTGAAGCAGTATCCACTGTCTGTTCAGTCACATCTCCTCTAGTTGTCTCTATCCTGAAGCAGTATCCACTGTCTGTTCAGTCACATCTCCTCTAGTTGTCTCTCTATCCTGAAGCAGTATCCACTGTCTGTTCAGTCACATCTCCTCTAGTTGTCTCTCTATCCTGAAGCAGTATCCACTGTCTGTCCAGTCACATCTCCTCTAGTTGTGTCTCTCTATCCTGAAGCAGTATCCACTGTCTGTCCAGTCACATCTCCTCTAGTTGTCTCTCTATCCTGAAGCAGTATCCACTGTCTGTCCAGTCACATCTCCTCTAGTTGTCTCTCTATCCTGAAGCAGTATCCACTGTCTGTCCAGTCACATCTCCTCTAGTTGTCTCTCTATCCTGAAGCAGTATCCACTGTCTGTCCAGTCACATCTCCTCTAGTTGTCTCTCTATCCTGAAGCAGTATCCACTGTCTGTCCAGTCACATCTCCTCTAGTTGTCTCTCTATCCTGAAGCAGTATCCACTGTCTGTCCAGTCACATCTCCTCTAGTTGTCTCTCTATCCTGAAGCAGTATCCACTGTCTGTCCAGTCACATCTCCTCTAGTTGTGTCTCTATCCTGAAGCAGTATCCACTGTCTGTCCAGTCACATCTCCTCTAGTTGTCTCTCTATCCTGAAGCAGTATCCACTGTCTGTCCAGTCACATCTCCTCTAGTTGTCTCTCTATCCTGAAGCAGTATCCACTGTCTGTCCAGTCACATCTCCTCTAGTTGTCTCTCTATCCTGAAGCAGTATCCACTGTCTGTCCAGTCACATCTCCTCTAGTTGTGTCTCTATCCTGAAGCAGTATCCACTGTCTGTCCAGTCACATCTCCTCTAGTTGTCTCTCTATCCTGAAGCAGTATCCACTGTCTGTCCAGTCACATCTCCTCTAGTTGTCTCTCTATCCTGAAGCAGTATCCACTGTCTGTCCAGTCACATCTCCTCTAGTTGTCTCTCTATCCTGAAGCAGTATCCACTGTCTGTCCAGTCACATCTCCTCTAGTTGTCTCTCTATCCTGAAGCAGTATCCACTGTCTGTCCAGTCACATCTCCTCTAGTTGTCTCTCTATCCTGAAGCAGTATCCACTGTCTGTCCAGTCACATCTCCTCTAGTTGTGTCTCTCTATCCTGAAGCAGTATCCACTGTCTGTCCAGTCACATCTCCTCTAGTTGTCTCTCTCTCCTAAAGCAGTATCCACTGTCTGTCCAGTCACATCTCCTCTAGTTGTCTCTCTATCCTGAAGCAGTATCCACTGTCTGTCCAGTCACATCTCCTCTAGTTGTCTCTCTCTCCTGAAGCAGTATCCACTGTCTGTCCAGTCACATCTCCTCTAGTTGTCTCTCTCTCCTGAAGCAGTATCCACTGTCTGTCCAGTCACGTCCTCTAGTTGTGTCTCTCTATCCTGAAGCAGTATCCACTGTCTGTCCAGTCACATCTCCTCTAGTTGTCTCTCTATCCTGAAGCAGTATCCACTGTCTGTCCAGTCACATCTCCTCTAGTTGTCTCTCTATCCTGAAGCAGTATCCACTGTCTGTCCAGTCACATCTCCTCTAGTTGTCTCTCTATCCTGAAGCAGTATCCACTGTCTGTCCAGTCACATCTCCTCTAGTTGTCTCTCTATCCTGAAGCAGTATCCACTGTCTGTCCAGTCACATCTCCTCTAGTTGTGTCTCTCTCCTAAAGCAGCTAGTACAGTGGGGAAAAAAAGTATTTAGTCAGCCACCAATTGTGCAAGTTCTCCCACTTAAAAAGATGAGAGAGGCCTGTAATTTTCATCATAGGTACACGTCAACTATGACAGACAAAATGAGGAAAAAAAATCCAGAAAATCACATTGTAGGATTTTTAATGAATTTATTTGCAAATTATGGTGGAAAATAAGTATTTGGTCAATAACAAAAGTTTCTCAATACTTTGTTATATACCCTTTGTTGGCAATGACACAGGTCAAACGTTTTCTGTAAGTCTTCACAAGGTTTTCACACACTGTTGCTGGTTTTTGGCCCATTCCTCCATGCAGATCTCCTCTAGAGCGTGATGTTTTGGGGCTGTCGCTGGGCAACACAGACTTTCAACTCCCTCCAAAGATTTTCTATGGGGTTGAGATCTGGAGACTGGCTAGGCCATTCCAGGACCTTGAAATGCTTCTTACGAAGCCACTCCTTCGATTGCCCGGGCGGTGTGTTTGGGATCATTGTCATACTGAAAGACCCCAGCCACGTTTCATCTTCAATGCCCTTGCTGATGGAAGGAGGTTTTCACTCAAAATCTCACGATACATGGCCCCATTCATTCTTTCATTTACACGGATCAGTCGTCCTGGTCCCTTTGCAGAAAAAACAGCCCCAAAGCATGATGTTTCCACCCCCATGCTTCACAGTAGGTATGGTGTTCTTTGGATGCAACTCAGCATTCTTTGTCCTCCAAACACGACGAGTTGAGTTTTTACCAAAAAGTTATATTTTGGTTTCATCTGACCATATGACATTCTCCCAATCCTCTTCTGGATCATCCAAATGCACTCTAGCACTGGCCTGGACATGTACTGGCTTAAGCAGGGGGACACGTCTGGCACTGCAGGATTTAAGTCCCTGGCGGCGTAGTGTGTTACTGATGGTAAGCTTTGTTACTTTGGTCCCAGCTCTCTGCAGGTCATTCACTAGGTCCCCCGTGTGGTTCTGGGATTTTTGCTCACCGGTCTTGTGATAATTTTGACCCCACGGGGTGAGATCTTGCGTGGAGCCCCAGATCGAGGGAGATTATCAGTGGTCTTGTATGCCTTCCATTTCCTAATAATTGCTTCCACAGTTGATTTCTTCAAACCAAGCTGCTTACCTATTGCAGATTCAGTCTTCCCAGCCTGGTGCAGGTCTACAATTTTGTTTCTGGTGTCCTTTGACAGGTCTTTGGTCTTGGCCATAGTGGAGTTTGGAGTGTGACAGTTTGAGGTTGTGGACAGGTGTCTTTTATACTGATAACAAGTTCAAACAGGTGCCATTAATACAGGTAACGAGTGGAGGACAGAGGAGCCTCTTAAAGAAGAAGTTACAGGTCTGTGATAGCCAGAAATGTTGCTTGTTTGTAGGTGACCAAATACCTATTTTCCACCATAATTTGCAAATAAATTCATAAAAAATCCTACAATGTGATTTTCTGGAATTTTTTTCCTCAATTTGTCTGTCATAGTTGACGTGTACCTATGATGAAAATTACAGGCCTCTCTCATCTTTTTAAGTGGGAGAACTTGCACAATTGGTGGCTGACTAAATACTTTTTTTCCCCACTGTATGTACTGGATTATATACATTGAGTGATGTATATTCTTTCATTTAGAGGAAAGGCTGGTCAGTTCTTAAATCACATTCTCAAAACACTACTATGCACTATGGTAACCCTGGGTACAGATGTGGTGAGATATATTGGCACCCTGGGTACAGATGTGGTGAGATATATTGGCACCCCTTGGTAACCCTGGGTACAGATGCAGTCAGATATATTGGCACCCCTTGGTAACCCTGGGTACAGATGCAGTCAGATATATTGGCACCCCTTGGTAACCCTGGGTACAGATGTGGTGAGATATATTGGCACCCCTTGGTAACCCTGGGTACAGATGTGGTGAGATATATTGGCACCCCTTGGTAACCCTGGGTACAGATTAGGGCTGAACGATTAATTGCATTCGCGATAATATCGCGATTTGACTGAACGCGATTTTCTAATCGCAACGTGCGCGATTTGAGGTGGTCACGTGACGCGACTTTTCATGCTGTCCAGCGCAATGGCCTCTTGCTCGACGGAACAGTCAGAAACTGACACAGCTGATACTTTAATATCGAAGAGGAACAGCACGTCGGTGGTGTGGAACTATTTTGGTTTTAAAAAGAAGATGCTGAGCAGCATCAGGTGTTGTGCAGAGCATGCCGTGCTCCGATTGCTACTTCACGGGGTAACACTACAAACCTGTTTCAGCACTTAAAAAATACCACAAATCAATGCATGACAGTTGTATGACCAAAATGCCGAGCATCAGTGCGCGAGACAAGCCAAATACCTCAAGACAGGGATCACTGACAGAAATGTTCGAAAGTGTCACTCCGTATGAACGTAATTCAAAAGCGGCACGGAGAAATCACTCGGACAATAACCGAGTTCATAGCCAAAGATATGATGCCTCTCAGCACGGTGACCAAGCCTGGGTTCATGGCATTAATACATACGCTTGATAAAGCGTTACAGTATACCCTCCCGCACATACTTCAGTCAGACTGCCATACCGGAGCTGTACAAAAAGTGCAAAGAGAAAGTCGCCGCGGAACTTAAAACGGTGGAGTTTTTTGCTAGCACTACTGATATGTGGTCAAGCCGCACAGCTGAGCCGTACCAGAGTCTTACAGTCCATTTTATTGATGAAGATTTCAACCTCCGAGCTTCGCTGCCTACAAACTACCTACTTCCCAGACGATCACACAGGGGGAAAATATTGCAGCCGGCCTGAGAGAAGGGCTTGTCAGCTGGGATCTCCACGAGGAGAATCACGTCTGCATCACGACGGACAACGCGTCGAATATGGTGCTTGCTGCGCGGCTTAATGAATGGACGAGGCTCCAATGTTTTGGCCACAGATTACATCTTGCCATTGGTAAGTTATCGTGTGTGTGTGTGTGTGTGTGTGTGTGTGTGTGTGTGTGTGTGTGTGTGTGTGTGTGTGTGTGTGTGTGTGTGCGCGAGTGCAGAGAGAGAGATGCGTCGATTAGTAAAGCTGAATATACAAATATATATAAATGATATTATATAAATCGGATGGGATTAAATAAATTCATACTTCCACTCCTTTTCTAATATGTAAATTCATTTTACTTGCTTATATCATATGTCTGTCTGTGGTGGAATGCCCACCTGCATTTTTTTCTTTTCTTGTTTTTGTTTTTTACATGTTTTTTTAGTGTTTATGAGAGAGAGAGAGAGAGAAAGAGAGAGAGAATTGACATGCAAATAAAGACCCTTTGAATTGAGAGAGAGAGAGAGAGGATGTGTTGTGGATGTGTGTATTTCAGAATTACAGCTAATTTGAGTGTGTAATAGTGAGAGCCTTGTATCAAAACTCAAATTGTGTGTAATACACTACTTTTTATTTCTTTTAGAAAATGCACTCAAAGATGACAGAGTGTCAAGGGCAACAGCACTGTGCAGGAAGCTGGTGGGGCACTTTTCCCACAGTTGGAAGAAGAAAGCAGCCCTGACGGAGGCACAGAGAGAGCTCAAACTCCCTGAGCACAACCTCATAACGGAGTGCCCAACAAGATGGGGTTCTAAAGAAATGATGATTGCCAGAGTGCTTGAACAGGCCAAAGCCATTTCTCAGGTATTGTCTGGAGATCGATATGCACGCTCCCTTATCCCAACCTGGCAGGATATTGACGTGTTGGAGTCGATTCACAAGGCACTGCATCCTCTACTGGAGTTTACTGATGCTCTTTCTGGAGAGGAGTATGTAAGCATCTCCTACCTCAAGCCAGTTCTCCACCTTTTTGCCACATCAGTCCTGGCTGAAGATGCTGAGGACACTGACCTGACTAAATCAATAAAAACCAAAGTCCTAGCATACCTCAATAACAAATATGGAGACCCAAACATCCAGGAGCTTTTGGATGTTGCCTGTTTCCTGGACCCTAGGTTCAAAATACAGTACATCAGTACAGACAACATCCCTGCTATCAAGACTCGTCTGAAGACAGAGATAGTAGACTTGGCACAACGTACATATCATTGGGTAAATAATTATGTATTTCACAAAAACAAAAATTTTCTGTAAAATCTAACTGGAAAACTAATGGCTGTTGTTTTCATCTAATAGGAGAAGAGGTCTCGTACTGAAACTGTTCAGATGCCTCAAAGTGCACAGTCCTTGGGGGAAAAGACGAAGAGGTCTCTTGGCAGTTTTTTCAAGACCAGTTCAGCCTCTCCTTCTTTGCCTGTAAATCTTGAAGATGTCGCAGAGGCAGAGATAAACAATTACCTGATGACTCCTACCATTGATGGAGAAGATGATCCATTGGCTTGGTGGAGGGTGCACAAGATCAGCTACCCACAGTTGTGCACCATGGCACGCAAGTATCTTTGTGTACCTGCTACAAGCGCTCCCTCAGAGCGTCTTTTTAGCACAGGAGGGAATATTGTGACTTGCACTCGCTCATCCTTGAAGCCAGAAAAAGTCAATATTCTGGTTTTCTTAGCAAAAAACCTGTGAGCCACTGAGAACAGAACTGTTGGATAAGTATGGCTGGCAGTGCCATACTCGTAGTGAACTTTAGTCTGTGTGGTGTGTTATTGTTGTGTACTTGAGATAAGTGAGGCTCATCTATTTTATATTATAATATTCAAATCGTTTATAAAAAATAGTTTGTCTAAATTAAAAGTGCATTTCTCATTTTTTATTTATAACTTTATTTACTTTGATTTTACAAAATATTTTCAAAGCAAATTCCTTGTTTCAGTTGTGTGAAATGTTACTGACTTGGGAGCAGTAAGATACATACAATTTAAAATTATTTTTTTCTTAAGACTGTACCTTTTGCACACGTGTTTACAAAGTTCATGCCTTTGTTTAAATTATTTAAATGCACAGTGGCAAAGCCACAGATGTTTCTGTAATGAGCAGTTCAATAAAAATGTCATTTATTTCAAGTCATACATGTTTGAATTTAATTCTAACAAATAGACCCAGCCTATGGGAAAGAACATTTCACACTAAATGTATATACTATTGTGTTGGTCATATTTAAATCATTCATTATGTTTTGTAGGGGAAAAAGGATAAATAAATTAAATCGCATATTAAATCGCAATCGCAATATTGGGGGCAAAAAATCGCAATTAGATTATTTTCCAAAATCGTTCAGCCTTAGTACAGATGCAGTCAGATATATTGGCACCCCTTGGTAACCCTGGGTACAGATGCAGTCAGATATATTGGCACCCCTTGGTAACCCTGGGTACAGATGTGGTGAGATATATTGGCACCCCTTGCAACCCTGGGTACAGATGCAGTCAGATATATTGGCACCCCTTGGTAACCCTGGGTACAGATGCAGTCAGATATATTGGCACCCCTTGGTAACCCTGGGTACAGATGTGGTGAGATATATTGGCACCCCTTGGTAACCCTGGGTACAGATGCAGTCAGATATATTGGCACCCCTTGGTAACCCTGGGTACAGATGCAGTCAGATATATTGGCACCCCTTGGTAACCCTGGGTACAGATGTGGTGAGATATATTGGCACCCCTTGGTAACCCTGGGTACAGATGCTGTCAGATATATTGGCACCCCTTGGTAACCCTGGGTACAGATGTGGTGAGATATATTGGCACCCTTGCAAGAGTATTATGTTTTATGTTGAAAATACTTTTGGTGTTTACATGTGTGTTCTTCTATTTAAGGGGGTGGATCAGCTTTAATATTGCAGATAGATAATATTGCAGATAGATTGTAGCTTCCATTGACTGCATAATTTCCCATCCCCCATTTCTATAAAAATATACACTACCGGTCAAAAGTTTGGGGTCACTTAGAAATGTCCTTGTTTTCGAAAGAAAAGCAATTTTGTTGTCCATTAAAATAACATCAAATTGATCAGAAATACAGTGTAGACATTGTTAATGTTGTAAATGTCTATTGTAGCTGGAAACGGCTGACTTTTTAATGGATTATCTACATAGGCGTACAGAGGCCCATTATCAGCAACCATCAGTCCTGTGTTCCAATGGCACGTTGTGTTTGCTAATCCAAGTTTATCATTTTAAAAGGCTAATTGATCATTAGAAAACCCTTCTGCAGTTCTGAAGGCAAAAGGGTGTGGGGGGGGGGGGGGTAAACTCAATATTAGGAAGATTTCTTAATGTTTTGTACACTCAGTGTATTTGACCGCATCTATATATACTTAAAAAGGTGCAATCAGCAGTTGCTACATCCATTTTTGGTCTTAAATTAATGATATGTACCCATCGATTCTTGATGTATATAACTTAATATAAGCTGGTTTTACTCCAACATTTGTAAACAAAGAAAATATAAACGTAAAACAAACATGGTTAAAACTATAATGTTGATGTCATGGATGGTCAGTCCTTGCATCCACAGCTGTCTATGAATTTGAAAGAGGTTCCATTTCCCCAGCCCTCAGCTATTTACCGAACCAGGGGCGGGGATGCTAATTTCCGCTTTAATGTAAAAAATCCACCCAGAACTGAGCATTAACCGTTAACTGAGTCAGCATCCAGTTACAACACTCCTTCCTTCTGCATTATGATATTCTGGCTTTAACTGGAGCAATCAAAAGGATGTGGCGCCTTCCCCTCCCCACTGATCGTTCTGAACTGTCAACTCATACTTTCATGTGGGGGTGTAGGACTTGGCCGTTCAGCAGAACCAGTTCCAATCGGAAGAGAACACTCCCCTAGGAATCTGTGGTACCTTGCTCCTCCTGTCCCTACTACTAGACTGTCCTCCTGTCCCTACTACTAGACTGTCCTCCTGTCCCTACTACTAGACTGTCCTCCTGTCACTACTACTAGACTGTCCTCCTGTCACTACTACTAGACTGTCCTCCTGTCATTACTACTAGACTGTCCTCCTGTCACTACTACTAGACTGTCCTCCTGTCACTACTACTAGACTGTCCTCCTGTCATTACTACTAGACTGTCCTCCTGTCCCTACTACTAGACTGTCCTCCTGTCACTACTACTAGACTATCCTCCTGACACTACTACTAGACTGTCCTCCTGTCATTACTACTAGACTGTCCTCCTGTCATTACTACTAGACTGTCCTCCTGTCACTACTACTAGACTGTCCTCTTGTCACTACTACTAGACTGTCCTCTTGTCACTACTACTAGACTGTCCTCTTGTCACTACTACTAGACTGTCCTCCTGTCACTACTACTAGACTGTCCACTTGTCACTACTACTAGACTGTCATCCTGTCACTACTACTAGACTGTCCTCCTGTCACTACTACTAGACTGTCCTCCTGTCACTACCACTAGACTGTCCTCCTGTCACTACTACTAGACTGTCCTCCTGTCCCTACAATACTGTCACTACTACTAGACTGTCCTCCTGTCATTACTACTAGACTGTCCTCCTGTCACTACTACTAGACTGTCCTCTTGTCACTACTACTAGACTGTCCTCTTGTCACTACTACTAGACTGTCCTCCTGTCACTACTACTAGACTGTCCTCCTGTCACTACTACTAGACTGTCCTCCTGTCACTACTACTAGACTGTCCTCCTGTCACTACTACTAGACTGTCCACCTGTCACTACTACTAGACTGTCCTCCTGTCACTACTACTAGACTGTCCTCCTGTCACTACTACTAGACTGTCCTCCTGTCACTACTACTAGACTGTCCTCCTGTCACTACTACTAGACTGTCCTCCTGTCACTACTACTAGACTGTCCTCCTGTCACTACTACTAGACTGTCCTCTTGTCACTACTACTAGACTGTCCTCTTGTCACTACTACTAGACTGTCCTCCTGTCACTACTACTAGACTGTCCTCCTGTCACTACTACTAGACTGTCCTCCTGTCACTACTACTAGACTGTCCTCCTGTCACTACTACTAGACTGTCCTCCTGTCACTACTACTAGACTGTCCACCTGTCACTACTACTAGACTGTCCACCTGTCACTTCTACTAGACTGTCCTCCTGTCACTACTACTAGACTGTCCTCTTGTCACTACTACTAGACTGTCCTCCTGTCACTACTACTAGACTGTCCTCCTGTCACTACTACTAGACTGTCCTCCTGTCCCTACTAGACTGTCCTCCTGTCACTACTACTAGACTGTCCTCCTGTCACTACCACTAGACTGTCCTCCTGTCACTACTACTAGACTGTCCTCCTGTCACTACTACTAGACTGTCCTCCTGTCACTACTACTAGACTGTCCTCCTGTCACTACTACTAGACTGTCCTCCTGTCACTACTACTAGACTGTCCTCCTGTCACTACTACTAGACTGTCCTCCTGTCATTACTACTAGACTGTCCTCCTGTCCCTACTACTAGACTGTCCTCCTGTCACTACTACTAGACTGTCCTCCTGTCACTACTACTAGACTGTCCTCTTGTCACTACTACTAGACTGTCCTCTTGTCACTACTACTAGACTGTCCTCCTGTCACTACCACTAGACTGTCCTCCTGTCACTACTACTAGACTGTCCTCCTGTCCCTACTACTAGACTGTCCCTGTCCCTACTACTAGACTGTCCTCCTGTCACTACTACTAGACTGTCCTCCTGCCACCACTACTAGACTGTCCTCCTGTCACCACTACTAGACTGTCCTCCTGTCCCTACTACTAGACTGTCCTCCTGTCCCTACTACTACACTGTCCTGTCACTACTACTAGACTGTCCTCCTGTCCCTGCTACTAGACTGTCCTCCTGTCACTACTACTAGACTGTCCTCCTGTCACTACTACTAGACTGTCCTCCTGTCACTACTACTAGACTGTCCTCCTGTCACTACTACTAGACTGTCCTCCTGTCACTACTACTAGACTGTCCTCCTGTCACTACTACTAGACTGTCCTCCTGTCCCTACTACTAGACTGTCCTCCTGTCACTACTACTAGACTATCCTCCTGTCACTACTACTAGACTGTCCTCCTGTCATTACTACTAGACTGTCCTCCTGTCACTACTACTAGACTGTCCTCTTGTCACTACTACTAGACTGTCCTCTTGTCACTACTACTAGACTGTCCTCTTGTCACTACTACTAGACTGTCCTCCTGTCACTACTACTAGACTGTCCACTTGTCACTACTACTAGACTGTCATCCTGTCACTACTACTAGACTGTCATCCTGTCACTACTACTAGACTGTCCTCCTGTGCCTACTACTAGACTGTCCTCCTGTCACTACCACTAGACTGTCCTCCTGTCACTACTACTAGACTGTCCTCTGTCCCACAATACTGTCACTACTACTAGACTGTCCTCTGTCATTACTACTAGACTGTCCTCCTGTCACTACTACTAGACTGTCCTCTTGTCACTACTACTAGACTGTCCTCTTGTCACTACTACTAGACTGTCCTCCTGTCACTACTACTAGACTGTCCTCCTGTCACTACTACTAGACTGTCCACCTGTCACTACTACTAGACTGTCCTCCTGTCACTACTACTAGACTGTCCTCCTGTCACTACTACTAGACTGTCCTCCTGTCACTACTACTAGACTGTCCTCCTGTCACTACTACTAGACTGTCCTCCTGCTCACTACTACTAGACTGTCCTCCTGTCACTACTACTAGACTGTCTCCTCCTGTCACTACTACTAGACTGTCCTCTTGTCACTACTACTAGACTGTCCTGTCACTACTACTAGACTGTCCTCCTGTCACTACTACTAGACTGTCCTCCTGTCACTACTACTAGACTGTCCTCCTGTCACTACTACTAGACTGTCCTCCTGTCACTACTACTAGACTGTCCTCCTGTCACTACTACTAGACTGTCACCCTGTCACTTCTACTAGACTGTCCTCCTGTCACTACTACTAGACTGTCCTCTTGTCACTACTACTAGACTGTCCTCCTGTCACTACTACTAGACTGTCCTCCTGTCACTACTACTAGACTGTCCTCCTGTCCCTACTAGACTGTCCTCCTGTCACTACTACTAGACTGTCCTCCTGTCACTACCACTAGACTGTCCTCCTGTCACTACTACTAGACTGTCCTCCTGTCACTACTACTAGACTGTCCTCCTGTCACTACTAATAGACTGTCCTCCTGTCCCTACCACTAGACTGTCCTCCTGTCACTACCCCTAGACTGTCCTCACTACTAGACTGTCCTCCTGTCACTACCACTAGACTGTCCTCCTGTCACTACCACTAGACTGTCCTCCTGTCACTACCACTAGACTGTCCTCCTGTCACTACTACTAGACTGTCCTCCTGTCCCTACAATACTGTCACTACTACTAGACTGTCCTCCTGTCACTACTACTAGACTGTCCTCCTGCCACCACTACTAGACTGTCCTCCTGTCACCACTACTAGACTGTCCTCCTGTCCCTACTACTAGACTGTCCTCCTGTCCCTACTACTACACTGTCCTGTCACTACTACTAGACTGTCCTCCTGTCCCTACTACTAGACTGTCCTCCTGTCCCTACTACTAGACTGTTCTCCTGTCCCTACTACTAGACTGTCCTCCTGTCACTACTACTAGACTGTCCTCCTGTCACTACTACTAGACTGTCCTCCTGTCACTACTACTAGACTGTCCTCCTGTCCCTACTACTAGACTGTCCTCCTGTCCCTACTACTACACTGTCCTGTCACTACTACTAGACTGTCCTCCTGTCCCTACTACTAGACTGTCCTCCTGTCCCTACTACTAGACTGTCCTCCTGTCCCTACTACTAGACTGTCCTCCTGTCACTACTACTAGACTGTCCTCCTGTCACTACTACTAGACTGTCCTCCTGTCACTACTACTAGACTGTCCTCCTGTCCCTACTACTAGACTGTCCTCCTGTCACTACTACTAGACTGTCCTCCTGTCACTACTACTAGACTGTCCTCCTGTCACTACTACTAGACTGTCCTCCTGTCACTACTAGACTGTCCTCCTGTCACTACTACTAGACTGTCCTCCTGTCCCTACAATACTGTCACTACTACTAGACTGTCCTCCTGTCACTACTACTAGACTGTCCTCCTGCCACCACTACTAGACTGTCCTCCTGTCACTACTACTAGACTGTCCTCCTGTCACTACTACTAGACTGTCCTCCTGTCACTACTACTAGACTGTCCCTACTACTAGACTGTCCTCCTGTCACTACTACTAGACTGTCCTCCTGTCACTACTACTAGACTGTCCTCCTGTCCCTACTACTAGACTGTCCTCCTGTCACTACTACTAGACTGTCCTCCTGTCACTACTACTAGACTGTCCTCCTGTCACTACAATACTGTCACTACTACTAGACTGTCCTCCTGTCACTACTACTAGACTGTCCTCCTGTCACTACTACTAGACTGTCCTCCTGTCACTACTACTAGACTGTCCTCCTGTCCCTACTACTAGACTGTCCTCCTGTCCCTACTACTAGACTGTCCTCCTGTCCCTACTACTAGACTGTCCTCCTGTCCCTACTACTAGACTGTTCTCCTGTCACTACTACTAGACTGTCCTCCTGTCACTACTACTAGACTGTCCTCCTGTCCCTACTACTAGACTGTCCTCCTGTCCCTACTGCTAGACTGTCCTCCTGTCACTACTACTAGACTGTCCTCCTGTCACTACTACTAGACTGTCCTCCTGTCACTACTACTAGACTGTCCTCCTGTCACTACTAGACTGTCCTCCTGTCACTACTACTAGACTGTCCTCCTGTCACTACTACTGGACTGTCCTCCTGTCACTACTACTAGACTGTCCTCCTGTCACTACTACTAGACTGTCCTCCTGTCCCTACTACTAGACTGTCCTCCTGTCACTACTACTAGACTGTCCTCCTGTCCCTACTACTAGACTGTCCTCCTGTCACTACTACTAGACTGTCCTCCTGTCACTACTACTAGACTGTCCTCCTGTCACTACTACTAGACTGTCCCTACTACTAGACTGTCCTCCTGTCACTACTACTAGACTGTCCTCCTGTCACTACTACTAGACTGTCCACCTATCACTACTACAAGACTGTCCTCCTGTCACTACTACTAGACTGTCCTCCTGTCCCTACTACTAGACTGTCCTCCTGTCCCTACTACTAGACTGTCCTCCTGTCCCTACTACTAGACTGTCCTCCTGTCCCTACTACTAGACTGTCCTCCTGTCCCTACTACTAGACTGTCCTCCTGTCACTACTACTAGACACTAGACTGTCCTCCTGTCACTACTACTAGACTGTCCCTACTACTAGACTGTCCTCCTGTCACTACTACTAGACTGTCCTCCTGTCACTACTACTAGACTGTCCTCCTGTCACTACTACTAGACTGTCCTCCTGTCACTACTACTAGACTGTCCTCCTGTCACTACTACTAGACTGTCCTCCTGTCCCTACTACTAGACTGTCCTCCTGTCCCTACTACTAGACTGTCCTCCTGTCCCTACTACTAGACTGTCCTCCTGTCCCTACTACTAGACTGTCCTCCTGTCCCTACTACTAGACTGTCCTCCTGTCACTACTACTAGACTGTCCTCCTGTCTCTACTACTAGACTGTCCCTACCTGTCCCTACTACTAGACTGTCCTCCTGTCACTACTACTAGACTGTCCTCCTGTCACTACTACTAGACTGTCCCTACTACTAGACTGTCCTCCTGTCACTACTACTAGACTGTCCTCCTGTCACTACTACTAGACTGTCCTCCTGTCCCTACTACTAGACTGTCCTCCTGTCCATACTACTAGACTGTCCTCCTGTCCCTACTACTAGACTGTCCTCCTGTCCCTACTACTAGACTGTCCTCCTGTCCCTACTACTAGACTGTCCTCCTGTCACTACTACTAGACTGTCCTCCTGTCCCTACTACTAGACTGTCCTCCTGTCCCTACTACTAGACTGTCCTCCTGTCACTACTACTAGACTGTCCTCCTGTCACTACTACTAGACTGTCCCTACTACTAGACTGTCCCTACTACTAGACTGTCCTCCTGTCACTACTACTAGACTGTCCTCCTGTCACTACTACTAGACTGTCCTCCTGTCCCTACTACTAGACTGTCCTCCTGTCCCTACTACTAGACTGTCCTCCTGTCCCTACTACTAGACTGTCCTCCTTGTCCTCTACTACTAGACTGTCCTCCTGTCACTACTACTAGACTGTCCTCCTGTCCCTACTACTAGACTGTCCTCCTGTCCCTACTACTAGACTGTCCTCCTGTCTCTACTACTAGACTGTCCTCCTGTCACTACTACTAGACTGTCCTCCTGTCCCTACTACTAGACTGTCCTCCTGTCCCTACTACTAGACTGTCCTCCTGTCCCTACTACTAGACTGTCCTCCTGTCCCTACTACTAGACTGTCCTCCTGTCCCTACTACTAGACTGTCCTCCTGTCCCTACTACTAGACTGTCCTCCTGTCCCTACTACTAGACTGTCCTCCTGTCCCTACTACTAGACTGTCCTCCTGCCTACTACTAGACTGTCCTCCTGTCCCTACTACTAGACTGTCCTCCTGTCCCTACTACTAGACTGTCCTCCTGTCCCTACTACTAGACTGTCCTCCTGTCCCTACTACTAGACTGTCCTCCTGTCCCTACTACTAGACTGTCCTCCTGTCCCTACTACTAGACTGTCCTCCTGTCCCTACTACTAGACTGTCCTCCTGTTCCTACTACTAGACTGTCCTCCTGTCACTACTACTAGACTGTCCTCCTGTCACTACTACTAGACTGTCCTCCTGTCACTACTACTAGACTGTCCTCCTGTCCCTACTACTAGACTGTCCTCCTGTCCCTACTACTAGACTGTCCTCCTGTCCCTACTACTAGACTGTCCTCCTGTCACTACTACTAGACTGTCCTCCTGTCCCTACTACTAGACTGTCCTCCTGTCACTACTACTAGACTGTCCTCCTGTCACTACTACTAGACTGTCCTCCTGTCCCTACTACTAGACTGTCCTTCCTGTCCCTACTACTAGACTGTCCTCCTGTCCCTACTACTAGACTGTCCTCCTGTCCCTACTACTAGACTGTCCTCCTGTCCCTACTACTAGACTGTCCTCCTGTCCCTACTACTAGACTGTCCTCCTGTCCCTACTACTAGACTGTCCTCCTGTCCCTACTACTAGACTGTCCTCCTGTCCCTACTACTAGACTGTCCTCCTGTCCTACTACTAGACTGTCCTCTGTCACTACTACTAGACTGTCCTCCTGTCCCTATACTAGACTGTCCTCCTGTCACTACTACTAGACTGTCCTCCTGTCCCTACTACTAGACTGTCCTCCTGTCCCTACTACTACTAGACTGTCCTCCTGTCACTACTACTAGACTGTCCTCCTGTCCCTACTACTAGACTGTCCTCTGTCCCTACTACTAGACTGTCCTCCTGTCACTACTACTAGACTGTCCTCCTGTCACTACTACTAGACTGTCCTCCTGTCACTACTACTAGACTGTCCTCCTGTCACTACTACTAGACTGTCCTCTGTCACTACTACTAGACTGTCCTCTTGTCACTACTACTAGACTGTCCTCTTGTCACTACTACTAGACTGTCCTCCTGTCCCTACTACTAGACTGTCCTCCTGTCACTACTACTAGACTGTCCTCTTGTCCCTACTACTAGACTGTCCTCCTGTCCCTACCACTAGACTGTCCTCCTGTCCCTACTACTAGACTGTCCTCCTGTCACTACTACTAGACTGTCCTCCTGTCACTACTACTAGACTGTCCTCCTGTCCCTACTACTAGACTGTCCTCCTGTCCCTACTACTAGACTGTCCTCCTGTCCCTACTACTAGACTGTCCTCCTGTCACCATACTACTAGACTGTCCTCCTGTCACTACTACTAGACTGTCCTCCTGTCACTACTACTAGACTGTCCTCTTGTCACTACTACTAGACTGTCCTCTGTCACTACTACTAGACTGTCCTCCTGTCCCTACTACTAGACTGTCCTCCTGTCCCTACTACTAGACTGTCCTCCTGTCACTACTACTAGACTGTCCTCCTGTCCCTACTACTAGACTGTCCTCCTGTCACTACTACTAGACTGTCCTCCTGTCCCTACTACTACTAGACTGTCCTCCTGTCCCTACTACTAGACTGTCCTCCTGTCCCTACTACTAGACTGTCCTCCTGTCCCTACTACTAGACTGTCCTCCTGTCCCTACTACTAGACTGTCCTCCTGTCACTACTACTAGACTGTCCTCCTGTCACTACTACTAGACTGTCCTCCTGTCACTACTACTAGACTGTCCCTCTCCCTCTCTTGTCACTACTACTAGACTGTCCTCCTGTCACTACTACTAGACTGTCCTCTTGTCACTACTACTAGACTGTCCTCTTGTCACTACTACTAGACTGTCCTCCTGTCCCTACTACTAGACTGTCCTCCTGTCCCTACTACTAGACTGTCCTCCTGTCCCTACTACTAGACTGTCCTCCTGTCACTACTACTAGACTGTCCTCCTGTCACTACTACTAGACTGTCCTCCTGTCACTACTACTAGACTGTCCTCCTGTCCCTACTACTAGACTGTCCTCCTGTCCCTACTACTAGACTGTCCTCCTGTCACTACTACTAGACTGTCCTCCTGTCACTACTACTAGACTGTCCTCCTGTCCCTACTACTAGACTGTCCTCCTGTCCCTACTACTAGACTGTCCTCCTGTCCCTACTACTAGACTGTCCTCCTGTCCCTACTACTAGACTGTCCTCCTGTCACTACTACTAGACTGTCCTCCTGTCACTACTACTAGACTGTCCTCCTGTCACTACTACTAGACTGTCCTCTTGTCACTACTACTAGACTGTCCTCTTGTCACTACTACTAGACTGTCCTCCTGTCCCTACTACTAGACTGTCCTCCTGTCCCTACTACTAGACTGTCCTCCTGTCCCTACTACTAGACTGTCCTCCTGTCCCTACTACTAGACTGTCCTCCTGTCACTACTACTAGACTGTCCTCCTGTCCCTACTACTAGACTGTCCTCCTGCCACTACTACTAGACTGTCCTCCTGTCCCTACTACTAGACTGTCCTCCTGTCCCTACTACTAGACTGTCCTCCTGTCCCTACTACTAGACTGTCCTCCTGTCACTACTACTAGACTGTCCTCTTGTCACTACTACTAGACTGTCCTCTTGTCACTACTACTAGACTGTCCTCCTGTCCCTACTACTAGACTGTCCTCCTGTCCCTACTACTAGACTGTCCTCCTGTCCCTACTACTAGACTGTCCTCCTGTCCCTACTACTAGACTGTCCTCCTGTCCCTACTACTAGACTGTCCTCCTGTCACTACTACTAGACTGTCCTCTTGTCACTACTACTAGACTGTCCTCTTGTCACTACTACTAGACTGTCCTCCTGTCACTACTACTAGACTGTCCTCCTGTCACTACTACTAGACTGTCCTCCTGTCACTACTACTAGACTGTCCTCCTGTCACTACTACTAGACTGTCCTCTTGTCACTACTACTAGACTGTCCTCTTGTCACTACTACTAGACTGTCCTCCTGTCACTACTACTAGACTGTCCTCCTGTCACTACTACTAGACTGTCCTCTTGTCACTACTACTAGACTGTCCTCCTGTCACTACTACTAGACTGTCCTCCTGTTACTACTACTAGACTGTCCTCCTGTCACTACTACTAGACTGTCCACCTGTCACTACTACTAGACTGTCCTCCTGTCACTACTACTAGACTGTCCTCCTGTCCCTACTACTAGACTGTCCTCCTGTCCCTACTACTAGACTGTCCTCCTGTCACTACTACTAGACTGTCCTCCTGTCACTACTACTAGACTGTCCTCCTGTCCCTACTACTAGCCTCCCTGTCTTCTCGTTTTCCTCCCCTCCCCACCCCCTCCAACTTCTCACCGGGTCTGACAGCATGGCACGTAGATGCGAGGCCAGCGCCATGACGGCCAGGAAGTTAAACAGCGCTCCGTTGATCATGGAGTACCAGAAACTCTTGTTTGGCAGCAGCATCACCAAATTGACCACAAAGTCAGCATAGAGGACCAAGAACCAGGTCACCACACCACAGACTATACCACAGCCGTCCTGGATGAACCACAGGCGGTCGTGGTCAGCCGGGGGACCCAGGGCACCAGGTACTCTACCAGCCTCAGGGTCATCATCAGCTGACAGCAGGGGGTGGTGCTGCCGGTGGCCTGGAGACTGCATCCTGACCTGGAAGGGAGGAGGAGGAGGGAGGGTGGAGGGGGGAGGAGGGAGGAGGAGGAGAGAGGGAGGGAGGGAGGGAGGGAGGGAGGGAGGGAGGAGGGAGGGAGGAGGGAGGGAGGGAGGGAGGGAGGGAGGGAGGGAGGGAGGAGGAGAGAGGGAGGGAGGGAGGGAGGGAGGGAGGAGGAGAGAGAGGAGGAGGGTGAGGGGGGAGGAGGGAGGAGGAGGGAGGAGAAAGAGGAAGAGGAGGGAGGAGGGGGAGGGGGAGGAGGAGGGAGGAGGGTGGAGGGGAGGAGGAGGGAGGGAGGAGAAAGATGGCATCAGAAACAGTCATTTAACAAAAGTCTATTTCATGGCTCCTCAAATTAGTGTTCCACCCTTGCTGGGCTGTCAAGTCCATTGACTACAGGACTACAGTCAAACTATTGGACTTTATTTGGACTGAATGTGGTATAACTTTGAATACAAAATTCAGACCAACTCCTGATTACTATCGGGACGCCCCCTCCCAGCTGCCCACTGCACTGAGGCTAGGAAACACTATCACCACCGATAAATCTACAATAATCGAGAATTTCAACAAGCATTTTGCTACAGCTGGCCATGCTTTCCATCTGGCTACCACTAACCCGCCACCAACTCTGCACCCTCTGCTGCAACTTGCCCATGCCCCCCGCTTCTCCTTCACACAAATTCAGACAGTTGATGTTTTGAAAGCGCTGCAAAATCTGGACCCCTACAAATCAGCTGGGCTAGACAATCTGGACCCTTTCTTCCTAAAACTAGCCGCCGAAATTGTCGCAACCCCTATTACTAGTCTGTTCAACCTCTCTTTCATAACGTCTGAGATCCCCAGAGATTGGAAAGCTGCCGCGGTCATCCCCCTCTTCAAAGGGGGGTGACACTCTAGATCCAAACTGCTACAGACCTATATCCATCCTGCCCTGCCTTTCGAAAGTATTCGAAAGCCAAGTTAACAAACAGATCATCGACCATTTCGAATACCACCGTACCTTCTCCGCTATGCAATCCGGTTTCCGAGCTGGTCACGGGTGCACTTCAGCCACGCTCAAGGTCCTAAACGATATTATAACCGCGATTGATAATAGACAGTACTGTGCAGCCGTCTTCATCGACCTGGCCAAGGCTTTCGACTCTGTCAACCACCGCATTCTTATTGGCAGACTAAATAGCCTTGGTTTCTCAAATGACTGCCTCGCCTGGTTCACCAACTACTTCTCAGATAGAGTTCAGTGTGTCAAATCGGAGGGCCTGTTGTCTGGACCTATGGCAGTCTCTATGGGGGTGCCACAGGGTTCAATTCTTGGGCCGACACTTTTCTCCGTGTATATCAATGATGTCGCTCTTGCTGCTGGTGACTCTCAGATCCACCTCTACGCAGACGACACCATTTTGTATACATCTGGCCCTTCATTGGACACTGTGTTAACAAACCTCCAAACGAGCTTCAATGCCATACAACAATCCTTCAGTAGCCTTCAACTGCTCTTAAACACTAGTAAAACTAAATGCATGCTTTTCAATCGAACGCTGCTAGCACCCGCCCACCCGACTAGAATCACCACTCTCGACGGGTCTGACCTAGAGTATGTGGACAACTACAAATATCTAGGTGTCTGGTTAGACTGTAAACTCAACTTCCAGACTCACATAAAGAATCTCCAATCCAAAGTTAAATCTAGAATCGGCTTCCTATTTCGCAACAAAGCCTCCTTCACTCATGCTGCCAAACATGCCCTCGTAAAACTGACTATCCTACCGATCCTTGACTTCGGCGATGTCATTTACAAAATAGCCTCCAACACTCTACTCAGCAAATTGGATGTAGTCTATCACAGTGCCATCCGTTTTGTCTCCAAAGCCCCATACACTACCCACCACTGTGACCTGTACGCTCTTGTTGGCTGGTCCTCACTACATGTTCGTCGTCAAACCCACTGGCTCCAGGCCATCTATAAATCACTGCTAGGCAAATCCCCGCCCTATCTTAGCTCATTGGTCACCATAGCAGCACCCACCCGTAGTCTGCGCTCCAGCAGGTATATCTCACTGGTCATTCCCAAAGCCAACACCTCCTTTGGCCGCCATTCCTTCCAGTTCTCTGCTGCCAATGACTGGAACGAATTGCAAAAATCTCTGAAGCTGGAGACTCTTATCTCCCCCAATAACTTTAAGCATCAGTTGTCAGAGCACCTTACCGATCACTGCACCTGTACACAGCCCATCTGAAATTAGCCCACCCAACTACCTCATCCCTATATTGTTATTTAATTTGCTCTTTTGCACCCCAGTATCTCTATTTGCACATAATCTCTTGCACATCTAGCATTCCAGTGTTAATACTATTGTAATTATTCTGCACTATAGCCCATTTATTGCCTTACCTCCATAACTTGCTACATTTGCACACACTGTATATATATTTTCTGTTGTATTTTCTGACTTTATGTTTTTTCTTTACCCCATATGTAACTCTGTGTTGTTTTTATTGCACTACTTTGCTTTATCTTGGCCAGGTCGCAGTTGTAAATGAGAACCTGTTCTCAACTGGCTTACCTGGTTAAATAAAGGTGAAATAAAAAATAAATAAAAAAATGGCACCCTATTCCCTATATAGTGCACTACTTTAGACCAGAGAATGGCACCCTATTCCCTATATAGTGCACAACTTCTCACCAGAGAATGGCACCCTATTCCCTATATAGTGCACTACTTTAGACCAGAGAATGGCACCCTATTCCCTATATAGTGCACTACTTTAGACCAGAGAATGGCACCCTATTCCCTATATAGTGCTCAACTTCTGACCAGAGAATGGCACCCTATTCCCTATATAGTGCTCAACTTCTGACCAGAGAATGGCACCCTATTCCCTATATAGTGCTCAACTTCTGACCAGAGAATGGCACCCTATTCCCTATATAGTGCACTACTTTAAACCAGAGAATGGTACCCTATTCCCTATATAGTGCACTACTTTAGACCAGAGAATGGCACCCTATTCCCTATATAGAGCACTACTTTAGACCAGAGAATGGCACCCTATTCCCTATATAGTGCACTACTTTAGACCAGAGAATGGCACCCTATTCCCTATATAGTGCTCAACTTCTGACCAGAGAATGGCACCCTATTCCCTATATAGTGCTCAACTTCTGACCAGAGAATGGCACCCTATTCCCTATATAGTGCACTACTTTAAACCAGAGAATGGTACCCTATTCCCTATATAGTGCACTACTTTAGACCAGAGAATGGCACCCTATTCCCTATATAGAGCACTACTTTAGACCAGAGAATGGCACCCTATTCCCTATATAGTGCACTACTTTAGACCAGAAAATGGCACCCTATTCCCTATATAGTGCACAACTTCTGACCAGAGAATGGCACCCTATTCCCTATATAGTGCACAACTTCTGACCAGAGCCCTGCTGCTAATTCACATCCTCCTGCTGTCTAAGACCTGCTGCTAATTCCCATCCTCCTGCTGTCTAATACCTGCTGCTAATTCACATCCTCCTGCTGTCTAAGACCTGCTGCTAATTCCCATCCTCCTGCTGTCTAAGACCTGCTGCTAATTCCCATCCTCCTGCTGTCTAAGACCTGCTGCTAATTCCCATCCTCCTGCTGTCTAAGACCTGCTGCTAATTCCCATCCTCCTGCTGTCTAAGACCTGCTGCTAATTCCCGTCCTCCTGCTGTCTAAGACCTGCTGCTAATTCCCATCCTCCTGCTGTCTAAGACCTGCTGCTAATTCACATCCTCCTGCTGTCTAACAGGTTGTCTAAGACCTGCTGCTAATTCACATCCTCCTGCTGTCTAAGACCTGCTGCTAATTCCCATCCTCCTGCTGTCTAAGACCTGCTGCTAATTCACATCCTCCTGCTGTCTAACAGGTTGTCTAAGACCTGCTGCTAATTCACATCCTCCTGCTGTCTAAGACCTGCTGCTAATTCACATCCTCCTGCTGTCTAAGACCTGCTGCTAATTCCCATCCTCCTGCTGTCTAAGACCTGCTGCTAAATCCCATCCTCCTGCTGTCTAACAGGCTGGAGAGAAGAGAGGTTACGGTAGCAAAGACAGACAAGAAGGAAATGGTAATAGTGGAGACAGGAGTGAGTGGAAGTGTTACAATTGTGACAAAACGGGACATTTTGCTAGAGAATGTGAGGAACCGTGTAGTTACTGTGCAAGGAAAGGGCACCAGTTAAGAAACTGTAGGCAGAAGGGGAAGAGAGAAATCAGGAGTCCTCATGACCTGGCTATTTTGGTTTGTTGTTTTTTAATTGGGGTTTTCAAATAAAAAACAACACACCTAGTATGATGTTTATAAAGGGTTGTTATTTTGATTTTAGGGGGTTTTCAACAGGTCAAAGGTGATAAGTCTTAAAGGAGCACACACAGTGAATTTTATGGAGTTTCTGTTTTGGCTGAGTTTAGGGTATACATGATTTCTTATGAGAATAAATGTCATGAGGACTTAATGAACACTTGGGATAAGTAACATTTATGAAATATTTAGAATGATGGTAATGCTTAGTATACTATGGGATGGAACAGTTTGTTGAATGATTTCAATTGCCTCTGAACTCTGTTTTGACTTTCTGGTGTTAATTAATCATCCACACTAGTAAATTCTAAAGGCATGAGAGGAGGACTTTAAGTTTATTTTACCAAGTTGAGGGTAATTTATAGTACTGTGAAAAGTGTGAAGAAATGTATAATTTGGTAATAATATATATATGATTCAAACCATAAAATAACAGAAGAGAGAGAGAGCTTTCCCTGAATGAGGGATACCTGTTGCTAGTAAATTGTACTAATCTTGGATTACTTTTACGGGATATAAGTAAGTGGAGGTATTATCAAATGTTGTCAGCAGGGTTAAAACACTTCTCTGGTCCCAGTCAGCTGTCAAAAGAGGAAGTTTCGATAGATAGAGATCTACTTATATAGAGCCACAGGAGAGATCTACTTATATAGAGCCACAGGAGAGATCTACTTATATAGAGCCACAGGAGAGATCTACTTATATAGAGCCACAGGAGAGATCTACTTATATAGAGCCACAGGAGAGATCTACTTATATAGAGCCACAGGAGAGATCTACTTATATAGAGCCACAGGAGGGATCTACTTATATAGAGCCACAGGAGGGATCTACTTATATAGAGCCACAGGAGAGATCTACTTATATAGAGCCACAGGAGAGATCTACTTATATAGAGCCACAGGAGGGACCCAGTTAAGGATGTTCACAGATGGGTGAAGCAAGGCGCAGTAAATAAGGAAGGAATATGGGTCAAAGACAGCTTACCAATTCTCCCAAATTTACTGTTTAGATATGCTGCAATATTGACACACGGGCAGAGCCATGTGTCAACGGGAGGGATGGATGGTAGAGCAGATTAGACAACACTTTGTTCTATATGGGATTACTAATTATTAAAAATAAAAAATAATTTAAAAAAAACTTTTGTTCAAGATGTGTTATCTGTGCTCAAAATAATCACCAGGGCAGACAAAGGGCACCTCAGGGTGAGTATCCTCCGGCTAAGTACCCCTTCCAGCAATTGGAAATTGATTTTATAGAGTTATCACGGAGTGAAGGGAAGAAATTTAGAGTAACCCCAGATAAAGATGGGTTATCCCCCTTTGAAAAAGTGTTTGGAAGACCTTACAGAATGCCACAGTTGGCAGGACCAGAACAGGCAGACATAGAACTAGAGAATACACTAGCAGAACACATGAGAAAATTGTTCGTTAACCGTATGTCTAAGAATTTGTGTCCTACAGGAGAATTAAAGGAGAAGGTGATTCATAGTATATAACCTGGAGACTGGGTGTGGATCCAATCGTTGAGGAAAAAGGATTGAAAGCAGTCAAGCTGGGAGGGACCATACCAAGTCCTATTGGTAACTGCCTTCGCTATAAGAATAGCTGAGAGAGCCATTTGGGTCCACGTTACCCACTGCAAAAAGGTAGGCCCACATACCAACACCGTTGAACACACACACATAGTTAAAGAGAAGAACTGACCCACTAGGGTTCGGGGGTAAACTCTGTTAACGAAGAAACCCTACCCCGACCTTTCATCACTGTGGGGTGTTTATAGAGGTGTGGGTATGGGGACGTACCAGGCAGGTGGGTCAGGGACAGGATTGGGATGGTGGTTTTGGGGATTTTGGGGGACTCTGAGCTGCATCATCATGGTAACCATATTATGGATTAATCCAGGTCAACCTAAACAGGGAAATGATGCACTGATTCGATCTCGTAGAAATACTGAAACCAAGAAAGACTATTGGGGGAATTATTATTTTAATAGTTAAAGTCAGTTTAGGACAAGATGGGGGATTCAAGATACCATTTGACTTCTCCCATGAAGAGATAGGTGGTTTTGGGGGCTTTGGTAAGAAGGGGGCGTGTACAAGGAAGTTAGGTCCTAGAAGGTATGGTAAATACATTTGCACTTGGGAACGCTCATGTCCTTGGGCAAGGGTGTTTAAACATACCTGGGAAACTCAGCTAGGGCGTTGGGTCAAACTAATTGTTATGCCTGTTCAACAGGTAGGCCAACCCTTGTAACTGCACCTATGCCTCAGACCATGTTCTCTTGTGTGATAGATTTGGGATCAAACCAAACCTCACCTAATTGTTCTGATATTAAAATAACCACTCTTAAAAAGGATAATACTAAGGCACCCCAATTCACCATGAACCCCAGAGATTATCAATGTTATAGACACCAAAGTAATGCGAATCACAGATCATATTGGAGAAGGGTTTAAAACAACATTTTTCTGGTGGGTTACAATTGATAAAAATGTTGACTGGATTAATTTCATCTACAAAAGGTTAGTTAATTAGACAAGGGATGCAGTGAAGAGAATCTCAGGCCAACTATCCGCCACCTCACTTATGACCTGCAGGATAGTTTGGTTCTCAAAATGCTTTTAGCAGAGAAGGGCGGATTTACAAGATGGTGGGAGGTCATTGTTGTATGTTTATCCCCAACAATAAAGCCCCAGATGGTACAGTAACTAGAGCACTGGCAGGTCTCACTGCATTAAGTAAAGAATGGGCTGAGAACGGGGGGGTGAATACATCAATGACTGGTTGGTTTGATAACATGTTTGGTAAATGGAAAACTATTGTTGTAACTATTTTAGGCGCGGCAATCGCATCTATGGGTATGCTTGTTCTTTGTGGATGTTGTCTTATTCCCTGTGTCCGAGGGTTGGTGAGCAAGGCGTTGGAGAATGCAGTATCACAGCAGATGGTGAGATACGGCCCAATCCCGGACTCCAACCAACCAAATTAAGAATATGACCCACCAGGCTTGGTGGAGGACGACGATGATTCAGATAGTTTGAGACTGGCTGTTTTCCTAGAACTATAAATCTCTAGTTTAAAAGTAATTGTAATGATTTTCTGTGTATTAAAGTGTGGATAATTTAGTCAAAGGGTGGATTGATATAGAAATTAAAATATATACAGGTTAAAAAATAATGACAATGTTCCACCCTTAAATATAGTTGTGAAATGTTCTTGTTTTAAGTATGATTAGTACTTTCTTAGTAGTGACTAATTATTATACTCCGAAACTGTGTGAGATGTGTTAGAATCTACTACCTGGTAATGTGTGAGTGTAGGACCAGTAAAGACTATGACATTGAGCTACTATTCAGCAATGTGAGTAAGAGTTAGACCAGACAACAAAGGACAAGGAGAACTGGCTACAGACAACTGAGAAACCAAGATAACTGAGGAATTTAGGGAGGAGAGAAACTGTTAGGCTTGGAAGGGAGAGTGCATGTGTGTGTGTGTGTGTGTGTGTGTGTGTGTGTGTGTGTGTGTGTGTGTGTGTGTGTGTATGTGTGTGTGTGTGTGTGTGTGTGTGTGTGTACTGATGGTCAGGAGAGCAGTTTTAAAGTGGAAAACTACAGCCCGCCTACAGAGAGGAGGGATTTTTTGTATGACGTATGAGTATAAAAGATGGACTCTGAAATTGTGATGGAGAATTCTCAATGAATACAATCTCTTGACTATGCAGACCGGGACTCTGTCCGTTTCTTAAATCCAAAAGACTTACAACCTTTTGGGAGACGCACAGACACTGAAATAGTTTGTTAAATAATTCACATAACAGGTTGTACCTGGCAGGTTCCTTAATAATTTGTGTGAGATTGAGGGCATCTAGTTTAGATTGTAGGACGGCCGGGGTGTTAAGCATATCCCGGTTTAGGTCACCAAGCAGTATGATCTCTGAGGATAGATGGGGGGCGATCAGTTCACATATGGTGTCCAGGGCGCAGCTGGGGGCTGAGGGGGGTCTGTAGCAAGCGGCAACAGTGAGAGACTTATTTCTGGAAAGGTGGATTTTTAGAAGTAGAAGCTCAAACTGTTTGGGCACAGACCTGGATAGTATGATAGAGCTCTGCAGGCTATCTCTACAGTAGATTGCAACTCCGCCCCCTTTGGCAGTTCTATCTAGATGGAAAATGTTGTAATTCGGGATGGATAAGAGCGTCTGCTAAATGACTTAAATGTAAGTAAGTGTGTGTGTCAGCAATGTGAGGTGATGCAGTGCCAAGTGTGTGTGTGTGTGTGTGTGTGTGTGTGTGTGTATTCCCACAGATGTAACCCAGATCTGCACACCGGCCTCTATCCCTTCCACAACAGCATATTTCCCTGACGGGGACACACACCCCTGTCTGGATGTACCAACACACGCATTTAACACCCGAGTCTAGAGGCAAATGTGTCATTTGTGGATAATGTGGTCCAGGCCAAGTTAATGTTAACTAGGCTGAGCATTTAGATGCCCTGTATAACAGGATGCGTCCCAAAGGACACTATAAAGGGAATAGGACTCCTTTCAGGAAGCAGACATGTCCAAGTGTAGCTATCCACACAACAAGTAGCAGTGAACCAGCACAACCTCGGCTGTAGTATCGGTATCATTCAGTCAAGCTCCACCTTCCTCTGCAGTCGAGGAAATTCACTGATCTCCTAATAGTCGGTCCGGTATGTTGTCTACAAAGCCTCCGGTATGTTGTCTACAAAGCCTCGCTACCGTCACACCCATACGCTCTTTAAATAGCCTAGACTAGAGGGCTCTTACGTCTAGTGACAGCCAGTGACAGGTTATATGACTACCCACATGTCACATTGGTCTGATCCAGTCCACATCGTCTCTTTGGCAAACTGTGTACTAGAAGAAACCTGTCATATCTGATCTACTAGCAATTAATTTGATCAGTACTTTCTGAGGAACATTTCTTCTTGATGGTTCGAACATGTTTAGTAGCTACTAGTAACTAATATGTGAAACATTTTTGCATGATTATTCCCCACAACACATTTGTCATATCTGTTTGAGCGACAGAGACACAACAGCGGATGTCCGAACGGATTAAAATGGTAAATTGCATTAGCTAAGCTAACTACAATTATTAACTACAGCAATCATTCAAACAAATAAGAAAGACATCACTCTTCACGACTCCACTCGTGATTACGGCTAGCTAATGTAGCTAACGTTAGCTAGCATTAACAACATGTTACAACG
This sequence comes from Coregonus clupeaformis, assembly GCF_020615455.1. Taxonomy (NCBI): domain Eukaryota; kingdom Metazoa; phylum Chordata; class Actinopteri; order Salmoniformes; family Salmonidae; genus Coregonus; species Coregonus clupeaformis. The sequence continues at coordinate 60,297 of NW_025534416.1, read as the reverse complement.
GTTGCTATTTTGCTCTAATTGACCAAACATTGTTTCTAGCTAAATCAAAACTAGCTAGCCAGTTAGCATAACAACACCAAATATGTTTATAACTAACCCATCTCATATTGTGGTTATCCCACTGGCTATAGGGTGAATGCACCAATTTGTAAGTCGCTCTGGATAAGAGCGTCTGCTAAATGACGTAAATGTAAATGTAATTGTTCTATCTATGACAATCCTGCCAATTCTGTTAGCCTAGTTAGCTAACGTTATCTGTCGCTTCTTACCACAATGTTCCTTGATCGAGACCAGACGTGGATGTATGTAGTCGTCGTCGGTTACATTTTTATACGTTGTATTAATTTCATTTCAGCCCAAAGAAAGTCACAAACAACCACCATCTTCACCCTCCCTCTCGCACAACTCACACCAACGCTAACAGCTGGCTGAATTACTTCCGGGTTTTTCTGATTGGGCAGTACGACGAGTCGGTTCTTCTTCTTCTTCTTTTTCTTCTTCTTCTTCCTTCTTCTTCTTCTTCTTCTTTGAGGTTTAACGGCGGTTGGCATCCAATATGTTGCATTACCGCCACCTACTAGACTGGAGTACAACTCCCTTATATTTTGCTTGAAAAAATAAATTAAATAAATAAATACCCTACCATCTAACACTACACTCACGAATTAAAAAAACATTAATAAAATGAAATTAACACCACCCTACTCCACTATTTAAATATATTTATTCCTACCTCATGCCCTCAACCTGAAAGGATGGGACGTCACCACTTAACACACCCCGTAACTCTTCTGATGTCAAGTCTCACACCCAAATACCTCTCTGCAGCTGCCACCACAACCTCAATTTTCTTCGACTTACGTTCCATCCCTGCAGTACAATTAATAACCATTGCTATAAATCCAATCTTACTGAAACATATATTTACATTTTAGTCATTTAGCAGACGCTCTTATCCAGAGCGACTTACAGTTAGTGAGCGCATACATTTTTTCATACTGGTCCCCCGTGGGGAAACGAACCCACAACCCTGGCGTTGCAAGCGCCATGCTCTACCAACTGAGCTACACGGGACTCATATATCGCTCGTTGGCCTGTCCCTCTGTACTGGTACAGATCTACTACTCTCACCACTCCCCCCTTGACCCCATCTTCCTCTACTTTCTTCCCTGCCTCAGCATATGACAACTTCTTCACTACTCTAACCCTGGAAACCTCAACCTGCCTCTCTGGCACCGGACATGTCTGACCCCAGCCCCATGGCCACCCCTACAATTAGCACATACCACCACTTTCCCCACTGCTTCACACTCCTTAGTCTCATGCCCTTCTGCACACTTCTCACACCTTGGAACCTCCCTCCTACACACTGCTGCCACATGCCCATAAGTTTGACACCTGTAACACCTTAATGTGTTCGGCACATAAGCTCGTACAGGATGGCTTATATACCCTATCTTCACTTTGTCGGGCAGAGACTCAACTTCAAAACTCAAAAGAACAGACAATGACTCTTCTGTTTCCCCACTCTCGCCACCCTGTTTGCGTCGCACCAAACGACGAGCATCACACACACCGGGAATCTTCCCCTTCAGTTGGTCAGCTTTTACATTCCCTGCTACCCCAGTAATCACTCCTTTCAATGGCACCCTTTTCCTGAGAGCGAAAGAGTTCACATTTCATGCCCCCATTTGTTTAACTCTGAGCGCCTTCTCCCTCTGACCAACAGAAACCCAAACAATTATCACCAGACCCCTTCTGGTTCCCCTCCCTGATTCCACCCAACTCTGTTTTCACCCACCCTGAAACCACAAAGGGATCAGCCAAAAGGCAAGGGTCCACTTTTTCCACAAACTTCACTCCTACTGTCACAGACTCAGCTTTATCCTGACCCTCGGTGCTAGCCTCGGGCTCCGAGCACTTCACCACACCTACCACCTCCGATACTTCACCACACCTACCACCTCCGATACTTCACCACACCTTCCACCTCCGATACTTCACCACACCTTCCACCTCCGATACTTCACCACACCTACCACCTCCGATACTTCACCACACCTACCACCTCCGATACTTCACCACACCTACCACCTCCGATACTTCACCACACCTACCACCTCCGATACTTCACCACACCCTCCACCTCCGATACTTCACCACACCTTCCACCTCCGATACTTCACCACACCTACCACCTCCGATACTTCACCACACCTACCACCTCCGATACTTCACCACACCTACCACCTCCGATACTTCACCACACCTTCCACCTCCGATACTTCACCACACCTACCACCTCCGAGTACTTCACCACACCTACCACCTCCGATACTTCACCACACCTACCACCTCCGAGTACTTCACCACACCTACCACCTCCGATACTTCACCACACCTTCCACCTCCGATACTTCACCACACCTACCACCTCCGATACTTCACCACACCTACCACCTCCGATACTTCACCACACCTACCACCTCCGATACTTCACCACACCTACCACCTCCGATACTTCACCACACCTACCACCCCCGATACTTCACCACACCTACCACCTCCGATACTTCACCACACCTACCACCCCCCGATACTTCACCACACCTTCCACCTCCGAGTACTTCACCACACCTTCCACCTCCGATACTTCACCACACCTACCACCTCCGATACTTCACCACACCTTCCACCTCCGATACTTCACCACACCTACCACCTCCGATACTTCACCACACCTACCACCTCCGATACTTCACCACACCTACCACCCCCCGATCATTTCACCACACCTACCACCTCCGATACTTCACCACACCTACCACCTCCGATACTTCACCACACCTTCCACCTCCGATACTTCACCACACCTACCACCTCCGAGTACTTCACCACACCTACCACCTCCGATACTTCACCACACCTACCACCTCCGAGTACTTCACCACACCTACCACCTCCGATACTTCACCACACCTTCCACCTCCGATACTTCACCACACCTACCACCTCCGATACTTCACCACACCTACCACCTCCGATACTTCACCACACCTACCACCTCCGATACTTCACCACACCTACCACCTCAGATACTTCACCACACCTACCACCTCCGATACTTCACCACACCTACCACCCCCGATACTTCACCACACCTACCACCTCCGATACTTCACCACACCTACCACCCCCGATACTTCACCACACCTTCCACCTCCGAGTACTTCACCACACCTTCCACCTCCGATACTTCACCACACCTACCACCTCCGATACTTCACCACACCTTCCACCTCCGATACTTCACCACACCTACCACCTCCGATACTTCACCACACCCTCCACCTCCGATGCTTCACCACACCTTCCACCTCCGATACTTCACCACACCTACCACCTCCGATACTTCACCACACCTACCACCTCCGATACTTCACCACACCTACCACCTCCGATACTTCACCACACCTACCACCCCCGATACTTCACCACACCTACCACCGCCGATACTTCACCACACCTACCACCTCCGATACTTCACCACACCTACCACCTCCGATACTTCACCACACCTTCCACCTCCGATACTTCACCACACCTTCCACCTCCGATACTTCACCACACCTACCACCTCCGATACTTCACCACACCTACCACCTCCGATACTTCACCACACCTACCACCCCCGATACTTCACCACACCTACCACCTCCGATACTTCACCACACCTACCACCTCCGATACTTCACCACACCTTCCACCTCCGATACTTCACCACACCTACCACCTCCGATACTTCACCACACCTACCACCTCCGAGTACTTCACCACACCTACCACCTCCGATACTTCACCACACCTACCACCTCCGATACTTCACCACACCTACCACCTCCGATACTTCACCACACCTACCACCTCCGATACTTCACCACACCTACCACCTCCGATACTTCACCACACCTACCACCCCCGATACTTCACCACACCTACCACCTCCGATACTTCACCACACCTACCACCCCCGATACTTCACCACACCTTCCACCTCCGAGTACTTTACCACACCTTCCACCTCCGATACTTCACCACACCTACCACCTCCGATACTTCACCACACCTTCCACCTCCGATACTTCACCACACCTACCACCTCCGATACTTCACCACACCCTCCACCTCCGATACTTCACCACACCTTCCACCTCCGATACTTCACCACACCTACCACCCCCGATACTTCACCACACCTACCACCTCCGATACTTCACCACACCTACCACCCCCGATACTTCACCACACCTACCACCTCCGATACTTCACCACACCTACCACCCCCGATACTTCACCACACCTTCCACCTCCGATACTTCACCACACCTACCACCTCCGATACTTCACCACACCCTCCACCTCCGATACTTCACCACACCTTCCACCTCCGATACTTCACCACACCTACCACCTCCGATACTTCACCACACCTACCACCTCCGATACTTCACCACACCTACCACCCCGATACTTCACCACACCTACCACCTCCGATACTTCACCACACCTTCCACCTCCGATACTTCACCACACCTACCACCTCCGATACTTCACCACACCTACCACCTCCGATACTTCACCACACCTACCACCCCCGATACTTCACCACACCTACCACCTCCGATACTTCACCACACCTACCACCCCCGATACTTCACCACACCTTCCACCTCCGATACTTCACCACACCTACCACCTCCGATACTTCACCACACCCTCCACCTCCGATACTTCACCATACCTTCCACCTCCGATACTTCACCCTCATTCACTTCCATTTCTCCTCCTGTCTTCAGCTCACTCTGCTTACATTTCCTACCATTCTCCTTTAACAAACCTTCTCCCTTTTTCCCGCCATTTTTAACCGACTCAATCTTCCTCCCTCTCTCTCTTAGACCTCCTCTGCCTCTCTTTTCCCCTCCATTCCTCCTCCGTATTCCAAGTATAGGTCTCCTTATGATAACACTGCACTTCTCCTGACATACATCTTGTTCTTGCTTTCTCAATGGACGCCATTTACGAGGCTCTCCTCGACGAGTCGGTTGTTGACAACTGTAGCGTTTTAGCAAAGGCGATTTATGGTCAAACTGGCTTCTGCACTGGCAGTACAGCATTTACGGTGATGTGGCCTCTGCAGATGCAGGGCATTCAAACTTCTTGCGCAGAGCAGAGCAGAGCCACAAACAAAACAATGAGACAGATATTTCACCGGATGTATAAATGTGAAGCATCCGTTTGGCGTTTCCACTCACTACCAAACATGGTGGTGAGAGGAAGCCCAGTGGCCGGCAGCGGGAGAAGATGGAACGAGATGGATTTTGACCGACATTCTTCAAATGTTCTCATCAATGAAACATTTGATTTCAATAAAGTTTTCTGTTCCCAAAACTAAAATCTGTTATGAACAGAGTGGACTAAGTTTAGTTGACCTTACCCTTTGCTACTGTGGTTAGCATGCAGGACCAGGCAGGAGAGCCAATTTGTTTGGTACCAAGGTGTGTTTCGGTTTAACTTAGTCATTGTTAGCTAGCTAAAATAAAGTGGTCAAGTTATTTATTAGGGCTTTATTTGGGGGGCTTTATATTTACATTACATTTACATTTACGTCATTTAGCAGATGATCTTATCCAGAGCGACTTACAAATTGGTGCATTCAACTTAGGATAGCCAGTGGGACAATCACTTTACAATATATATATTTTTATTTTTCAAATTTTTAATTTTTGAGTATATTTTTTATTTTCATTTGTTTTATATATTGTTGTTGTTTTTTATTTAATTTTTTTGTTTAAAAAAATATATTTCATTTATTTATTTATTTTTATATATATATTTTTTGTAATTATTATTATTATTATTATTATTATTATTATTATTATTATTATTAATTTTTGGGGGGGTGGGGTAGGGGGGTAGAAGGGGTAGAAGGATTACTTTTATACTATCCCAGGTATTCCTTTATTTAGTCATTTTGTACGGCTAGGCTTCACTGTGTTGACTGTCTGTGGGTAGCAGCAGCGAGGTGAAAAATACATCGACACTGAACAAATATATAAATTCAACATGTAAAGATTTGGTCCCATGTTTCATGGGCCAAAAAAAATAATCCCAGAAATGTTCCATACGCACAAAGTGCATATTTCTCTCAAATTTTGTGCACAGATTTGTTTACATCCCTGTTAGTGAGCATTTCTCCTTTGCCAAGATAATCCACCTGACAGGCGTGGCATATCAAGAAGCTGATTAAACAGCATGATCATTACACAGGTGCACCTTGTGCTGGGGACAATAAAAGACTACTTTAAAATGTGCAGTTTTGTCACACCACACAGATTAGGGAGTTTTGAGGGAGCGTGCTGTCGGCCTGCTGACCGCAGGAATGTCCACCAGAGCTGTTGCCAGAGAATTTAATGTTCATTTCTCTATCATAAGCTGCCTCCAACGTCGTTTTAGAGAATTTGGTAGTACGCCCAAGCGGCTTCACAACCACAGATCACGTGTAACCACGCCAGCCCAGGACCTCCACATCCGGCTTCTTCACCTGCGGGATTGTCTGTATTTCTGTCTGTAATAAAGCCCTTTTGTGGGGAAAAACTCATTCTGATTGGCTGGGCCTGGCTCCCCAGTGGGTGAGCCTATATCCCCCAGGCCCACCCTTGGCTGCTCCCCTGCCCAGTCATGTGAAATCCATAGATTAGGGCCTAATGCATTTCATTCAAATGACTGATTTCCTTATATGAACTGTAACTCAGTAAAATCTTTGAAATTGTCACATGTTGCGTTTATATTTTTGTTCAGTATAGCTACATGGTGGAGTAATTGTGTTCATAATCAAATAATCCACAAGGGGGAGCTGGTGCTCACTGTCAGCCTGGGCATCATTTACACCTTGTCAGGCAATCTGCCACATTGGCCTACCTGGTTGAGACCTGTTAGACTGGCCATTATGTCAGTCACAAGGTGAGGAAATAAATCTATAGGACTGTATCAATAGGAGTGTGAGGGTTCTGGTTGTGAGGGTGTTGAGTGTATTCCCGAGTGGCGCAGTGGTCTAAGGCACTGCATTGCTGTGCCACTAGAGATCCTGGTTCGAATCCAGGCTCTGTCGTAGCCGACCGGGAGACCCATGGGACGGCGCACAATTTGGCCCAGCGTCGTCCTGGGTAGGGGAGGGAATGGCCGGCAGGGATGTAGAGCATGGCATTTGCAACGCCAGGGTTGTGGGTTTGATTCCAGTATAAAAAATGTCTGCACTGGATAAGAGCGTCTGCTAAATGACTAAAATGTAAAAAAATGAGTGTGAGAGCAGAGTCCCGAGACAATAGACAGTCCTTTCCATGACTGCTGGCCCCCTCACCACAGCATCAACAACTAGACAGTTGACAGGCCACAGAGGAGCAACATAAACAGCTAGACTGCATCCCAAATCACACACTTTTCCCTATATATTGGCCCTGGTCAAACTTAGACCAGTGCACTGTGTAGGGAATAGGGTGTGATTTGGGATGCAGAGCAGCTAGCTACACAGAGCAGACAGACAGCATCCAGCTGTGTTCAGGCCTACCACTGTTGTGTCGTCGGCAAACTTAATGATGGTGTTGGAGTCGTGCCTGGCCATGCAGTCATGGGTGAACAGGGAGTACAGGAGGGGACTGAGCACGCACCCTTGAGGGGCCCCCGTGTTGAGGATCAGTGTGGCAGATGTCTTGTTGTCTACCCTCACCACCTGGGGGCGGCCCGTCAGGAAGTCCAGGACCCAGTTGCAGAGGGAGGTGTTTAGTCCCAGGGTCCTTAGCTTAGTAATGAGTTTATACCTGCAGTATAATGAACTGAAAATAGGTGAACGTTTTGAATAGTTTAGCAGGGGCGATTAGCATCCAGTCTTTATTTTCCTTACGGCAGAAAGAAGAGGTTTCTGTAGGAGGGGCTTCAGTGCAGGTAGCCAATGGCAACGCTTGAGCCTGACAAAATCGCGTGACCACCAAGAGTTACTGAGTGACTGAGTGACTAGCAGGTCAGGATAGAGTGAGGGTGAGCAGGTTAGTTACTGAGTGACTGAGTGACTTGCAGGTCAGGTCAGGATAGACCCAGTCGGTATTAGATAGAACGCCGCGGCCCTTCCCGCCTGTGAGGAAAACAACCTGTGGTTACCTAGGTTACCCCATTGGCTCACAGCAAAAACTTCACTTTCTCCAAACACAATTTTCTTGTTGTCTGCTTGTTTTAGTCAATTACAAAACTACATTTGAAAGAAAAGTACAACGTCTAAAGATGACTTATCAACATTGCCTGCTCCCGAGCGTTCTCACTACTTAGAAAAACGTAATAATGTAGAGCTGCCCTCCCCCTAACGTTAGCCATGTCAGTGAGCGCTAGCTAGCTACCGACCGGAACATTAAGCTAGCCAGGACCAACAACACAAACGGACTGTCAGCTACCAGTAGTGGGTGGAGCTACAAACGGACTGTCAGCTACCAGTAGTGGGTGGAGCTACAAACGGACTGTCAGCTACCAGTAGTGGGTGGAGCTACAAACGGACTGTCAGCTACCAGTAGTGAGTGGAGCTACAAACGGACTGTCAGCTACCAGTAGTGAGTGGAGCTACAAACGGACTGTCAGCTACCAGTAGTGGGTGGAGCTACAAACGGACTGTCAGCTACCAGTAGTGGGTGGAGCTACAAACGGACTGTCAGCTACCAGTAGTGAGTGAAGCTACAAACGGACTGTCAGCTACCAGTAGTGGGTGGAGCTACAAACTGACTGTCAGCTACCAGTAGTGGGTGGAGCTACAAACGGACTGTCAGCTACCAGTAGTGAGTGGAGCTACAAACGGACTGTCAGCTACCAGTAGTGGGTGGAGCTACAAACGGACTGTCAGCTACCAGTAGTGGGTGGAGCTACAAACGGACTGTCAGCTACCAGTAGTGAGTGAAGCTACAAACGGACTGTCAGCTACCAGTAGTGGGTGGAGCTACAAACGGACTGTCAGCTACCAGTAGTGGGTGGAGCTACAAACGGACTGTCAGCTACCAGTAGTGAGTGGAGCTACAAACGGACTGTCAGCTACCAGTAGTGGGTGGAGCTACAAACGGACTATACTAAACAAGTTAACTGTGATGAAATGTTTTCCACACACATAGCAACATGTAGCCTACTTGGACACCGGGTCCCCACATTTCCCAGTCTCCCACTCTGAATAGCCTGAAACCACAGGGCTCTTCTCACAGCCTATATTACCTGGGAGCATTGCAAACCGTAGGTCAGGATTTTTGACCTGGTTACATGTACAGTGCATTCGGAAAGTATTCAGACCCCTTGACTTTTTCTCCATGTTGTTACGTTACAGTCTTATTCTAAAATTGACCAAAAAAAAAATGTCTTCATCAATCTACACACAATACCCCATAATGACAAAGTGAAAACAGTTTTTTTGTACCTTATTTACAGAAGTATTCAGACCCTTTGCTATGAGACTCGGAATTGAGCTCAGATGCATCCTGTTTCCGTTGATCATCCTTGAGATGTCTCTACAACTTTATTGGAGTCCACCTGTGGTAAATTTAATTGATTGGACATAATTTGGAAAGGCACACACCTGTCTATATAAGGTCCCACAGTTGACAGTGCATGTCAGAGCAAAAACCAAGCCATGAGGTCGAAGGAATTGTCCGTAGAGCTCCAAGATAGGATTGTGTCGAGGCACAGATCTGGGGAAAGGTACCAAAAAATCTCTGCAGTATTGAAGGTCCCCAAGAACACAGTGGCCTCCATCATTCTTAAATGGAAGAAGTTTGGAACCACCAAGACTCTTCCGAGAGCTGGCCACCCGGCCAAACTGAGCAATCGGGGGAGAAGGGAGAACGGAGCAAAGTACAGAGAGATCCTTGATGAAAGCCTTCTCCAGAGTGCTCAGACTTGTCACGCTCTGGCTCCGGGACTTTGTATGTTGAGCCAGGGTGTGTTCGTTTCGTTGTGTTCTGTTTGGTTGGGTTGTGTATGTGGTTGTTTTTCCTTGTGTGTATTGAGTGACTCCCAATCAGAGGTAACGAGTGTCAGCTGTTGGCTCGTTAGCTCTGATTGGGAGCCATATTTAAACTGTGTGTTTTCACCTTGTGTTTGTGGGTTTTTGTTCCATGTTCTGTCAGTGTCACAGAGGACTTCACGTATCGTCATTTGTTTTGTACTTTATCTTATTAAAGTCATGTTTGTATCACACGCTGCGCCTTGGTCTACTCCTTCTCGTCAAGACGATCGTGACAGAAAAACCCACCGTAAAAGGACCAAGCAGCGTGTCCAGGAGCAAGGAGGCTGGACATGGGAGGAAGCGCCGGGTAAGGAGATCGAGAGGCTGGCGATGGCCCAGGTGGGCAAATCGTGGTCCTGGGAGGACATGCTCGGGGGCAAGGGACCTTGGGGTAGGATCAAGGCCCTGGCGAGAGAGGAGCAACGGCGTCAGCAGGGCCATCGTCGGACGGACGAGAGGCAACCCCAAAAAATTTTTTGGGGGGCACATGGCTTGGGCACATGGCTTGCCACAGGGCAATTTGGAGAGGAGGCCACCGGGTTTTGGGGGCCAGAAGGCAGGTTGGCGAGGCCGGGATGGAGAGCGGAACCAACTTCCCGTACTCAGGCATGGCAGCATGGGACGGGGCAGGTTCCGCGGTATGCGGAGCAGCGTACGGTGCCACGAGTGGTCCGGCACAGTCCTGTACGTCCTGTGCGAGCACCCCGCACGTGTCGATGCGAAGGGGGTATGCAGCCAGGACGGAGTGTGCCGGCTCAACGCTCGTGGTCTCCTATGCCTCTCCGCGGTCCCGGATATCCTGCTCCAGTATCACGTGCTGTCATGTCGGTACGGGTACACAGCCCTGTACGTCCTGTGCGGATGCCTCACACAGAGTGTGTGAAGGTAGGCATTCAGCCGGGACGGGTTGTGGCCGCTCTTCATTCCAGGTCTCCTATCCGTCTCCACAGTCCGGTGAGGCCTGTCCCTGCTCCACGCACTAAGTTAATGGTGCGCGTTGCCAGCCCAGCCCGGCCTATCCCTGCTCCACGCACCAAGCCTACGGGGTGCGTCGCCAGCCCAGCCCGGCCTATCCCTGCTCCACGCACCAAGCCTACGGGGTGCGTTGCCAGCCCAGCCCGGCCTGTCCCTGCTCTACGCACAAAGCCTACGGTGTGCGTCGCCAGCCCAGCCCGGCCTATCCCTGCTCCACGCACCAAGCCTACGGGGTGCGTTGCCAGCCAGCCCGGTCTGTCCCTGCTCTACGCACAAAGCCCTACGGTGTGCGTCGCCAGCCCAGCCCGGCCTAACCCTGCTCCACGCACCAAGCCTACGGGTGCGTTGCCAGCCCAGCCCGGCCTGTCCCTGCTCTACGCACAAAGCCTACGGTGTGCGTCGCCAGCCCAGCCCGGCCTAACCTGCTCCACGCACCAAGCCTACGGGGTGCGTTGCCAGCCCAGCCCGGCCTGTCCCTGCTCTACGCACAAAGCCTACGGTGTGCGTCGCCAGCCCAGCCCGGCCTGTTCCTGCTCCACGCACAGAACCTACGGTGTGCGTCGCCAGCCCGACCCGGCCTGTTCCTGCCACTCGCACCAAACCAGGGGTGCGAGTCGCCAGCCTGGTCCAGCCCGTTCCTGCTACTCGCACCAAGCCAGGGGTGCGAGTCGTCCAGCCTGGTCCAGCCCGTTCCTGCTACTCCGCACCAAGCCAGGGGTGCGAGTCGTCGGCCTGGTCAGCCCGTTCCTGCTACTCGCACTCAAGCCAAGGGTGCGAGTCGTCAGCCTGGTTCAGCTCGTCCCTGCTACTCGCACCAAGCCAAGGGTGCGAGCCGTCAGCCTGATCCAGCCCATTCCTGCTACTCGCACCAAGCCAGGGATGCGAGTCGTCAGCCTGGTGAGGCCCGTTCGGCTCCACGCATCAAGCCTAGGGTGCGTATCGTCAGCCAGGTCCGGTCCGTTCCTGCCTCACGCGCTCAGCCAGGGAGTACGGCGTCGTCAGTCCAGATCCTACCAGCTGGGTCGGATCGGACCGGGGCGCTACTGGGGATTGAGGAAGGGTGGTGGTCAAGCCCGAGCCGGAGCCGCCTCCGAGGAGTAATGCCCACCCAGCCCTCCCTGTTTGGGGTTTTGAGGCGCGGTCGCAGTCCGCGCCTTTTAGGGGGGTACTGTCACGCTCTGGCTCCGGGACTTTGTATGTTGAGCCAGGGTGTGTTCGTTTCGTTGTGTTCTGTTTGGTTGGGTTGTGTATGTGGTTGTTTTTCCTTGTGTGTATTGAGTGACTCCCAATCAGAGGTAACGAGTGTCAGCTGTTGGCTCGTTAGCTCTGATTGGGAGCCATATTTAAACTGTGTGTTTTCACCTTGTGTTTGTGGGTTTTTGTTCCATGTTCTGTCAGTGTCACAGAGGACTTCACGTATCGTCATTTGTTTTGTACTTTATCTTATTAAAGTCATGTTTGTATCACACGCTGCGCCTTGGTCTACTCCTTCTCGTCAAGACGATCGTGACAAGACTGGGGCGAAGGTTCACCTTCCAACAGGACAACGACCCTAAGCACACAGCCAAGACAACGCAGGAGTGGCTTTGGGACAAGTCTCTGAATGTCCTTGAGTGGCCCAGCCAGAGCCCGGACTTGGAACCCAATCAAAACATCTTGTAACGATCCCGGCTGTCTGAGTCGGGTCCTGTCTGGTGACTAGTGTTCCGGTTCGTAATCTCCAGTTTCCCGAGGGTTCGGGAACGCTCCGGGGAGCGCTCTTGTTTTCCGCACCTGCATCCCATCAGCAATCTGCACACCTGGTCCTGATCATCACCCTTCTTAGGCTCTGGCCTAACATCCAGTTCCTGCCGGATCGTTAGCTATGAACAGTATGTTTGTCAGCGTATCAGCCTCTGAGCCATTAGTGTTAGTTTTGTTGTTTTGCACCTTGTGACTTGCTGTGTACTGACCTCCGTTTTTGTTCTGTCTGCAGTCTTTCACCCGGAACCTTCACCCAACCTCTGCCTGATGGTCGGCGGCTGCCGAGCCAGTACCGGACCAACCACTGCACCCTCAACAACCCATCCACGCCACCCGCTCTGTTCCCTGGATTATTCAGCCTCACTCGGAATCTATTAAATAAACACTCACCTTTCTCTCTACGTACCTTGTCCTGGTCTGCTTCTGGGTTCTGGCATAGTAAACCGTGACAGAACGATCCGGCCAGTAATGAACCCAGCGGACCTGGACTCTGTTCGCCATGCTATTACCCAGCAGGAGAAGATGTTGGGCCATCATAGCACGGTACTACAGGAGATCGCGTTGTCAGTTCGGAACCTTTCTACCGGTCTGACGGAGGTCCAGAACCAACGTAAGTGTCCGGTGGAGGATCCACTACCGGTTTCACCCATCTCGCCTGCCGCTTCTGAAGCTGTGTCCATCCGTGAGCCCAAGGTTCCGACGCCGGATAAATATGAGGGGGAGCTGGGAAGATGCCGTTCCTTCCTTATGCAGTGTGGATTAGTGTTCGATCTACAGCCCTACTCTTATGCCACAGACAAGGCTAGGATAGCCTTTGTGATTGAGTTGCTGCGTGGTCGAGCGCTGGAGTGGGCTTCAGCCGTTTGGGAACGACAGGATCCCTGCATGGCTTCATACCAGGGGTTCACGGCCGAGATGAGGAAGCTCTTCGACCATTCCGTCCGAGGGAGGGACGCAGCTAGGCGCCTGTTTTCGCTTCGCCAAGGAACTCGCAGCGTGGCCGACTTCGTGATCGAGTTCAAGACGTTGGCTGTGGAGAGTGGGTGGAACGAGGAGTCTCTGCAAGCGGCCTTTTACCAGGGTCTGTCGGAGCAGCTCAAGGATGAGTTGATCTCCTATCCGGAGCCTAGTGACCTGGACAGCTTGGTAGCCTTGTCTATTCGGGTGGATAATCGAGTCCGAGAGCCGAAGGAGGGAGAAGCAATGGGGTCCGTCCAATCGATCAGCTTCTCAGTTCCCAGTCGGGTCGGGTGGTGGACCAGAACACGTCGATCATTCTCCACCACAATGGATTAGTGGAGAGGTCCCTCTCCCGATTCTGAACCCATGCAAGTGGGGCGGCACGGGTTAACCAAGGAGGAGCGTCAACATAGACGTAAGACCAACTGCTGCCTCTACTGTGGTAGCTCGGGACATTACATCTCCACTTGTTCCCGGCGGTCGTCAAACTGCCCGGCTCGCTAAAGTTGGGAGGACTTTTAGCGAGCCAGTTTCAACCTCTCAGTACCTCTGTCAGACCCCGTTTCCCGGCTACCCTTGTGAACAGGAATCGAGCTTAGCGCTTAACGCTTTTATCGATTCAGGTGCCGATGGAAGCTTTCTTGATGCCGAGTTGGTAGAACAGCTGGGGCTTTCCAAGGAGCAATTGCCGGAAGCCATTGAAGCGACCACTCTGAACGGCAGTAGTCTGGCACGTATCACGATGAGGACTGAACCGGTTAAGATGCGGTTGTCGGGGAATCATTCTGAGATGATTTCATTCTTCATTCTGCCGTCTTCCCATGTTCCTCTGGTCCTTGGATACCCCTGGCTGAAGGAACACAATCCCACGTTCGATTGGGTGACGGGCAAGGTAACGAGTTGGAGCCTTGATTGTCATGCTAACTGCCTCAAGACTGCCTGCCCCATTCGGTTCCCAGTCAGGTGATTGAGGCTAAACCCCCAGATTTGTCCCTGGTTCCCGAGACATATCACGATTTGGGGAAGTTTTCAGTAAGCAGAAGGCTCTGTCACTCCCTCCCCACCGACCATATGATTGTGCCATCAACCTGGTCCCTGGAGCTGTCTACCCCAAGGGAAGGTTATACAGTATCTCCCGACCTGAACGTGAGGCGTTGGAGACCTACATCAAGGAGTCCCTAGCTGCTGGTCTCGTTCGTCCTCGTCATCACCCCTGGGGGCAGGATTCTTCTTTGTGGGTAAGAAGGATGGCTCTCTTCGACCGTGTATTGATTATCGGGGGTTGAATGACATCACGGTCAAGAACAAGTATCCCCTGCCCTTGATGAGTTCTGCCTTCGACTCCTTACAGGGTGCTACGGTGTTCACCAAGCTAGACCTACGCAATGCGTATCACCTGGTCCGGATCAGAGAGGGGGACGAGTGGTTGACAGGTTTCAATACACCGATGGGTCACTTCGAGTATCAGGTGATGCCGTTTGGACTGACCAATGCTCCAGCGGTATTCCAGAGTATGGTGAACGACGTCCTGAGAGATATGATCGGTCTCTTTGTGTTTGTTTACCTGGATGACATTCTGATCTTCTCGAAGGAACCTTCCGACCACGTCCAGCATGTCCGGCAGGTTCTGCAGCGATTGTTGGAGAATCGCCTGTTCGTGAAGGCCGAGAAGTGCGAGTTTCACGCCCACACGACATCCTTTCTCGGGTACATCATCTCCAGGGGAGAGATTAGGATGGACCAGGAGAAGGTTAGAGCGGTTCTGGAATGGGCCCAGCCCGGTACGAGATTGCAGCTCCAGAGATTTTTGGGGTTTGCGAATTTCTACCGCAGATTCATCCGGGATTACAGCCGTGTGGCCGCTCCGTTAACTGCCTTGACTTCCAGTATCAGGACCTTCAAGTGGAATCCGGAGGCGGATCGAGCGTTCTGGATTTGAAGAGGCGATTCACCAACGCACCGATTCTCTCTCAACCGGACACGGCCCGTCAGTTCGTGCGTTGAAGTGGACGCGTCTGATGTGGGAGTTGGCGCCATCCTGTCGCAGCGATGCTCCACGGACAGTAAACTCCATCCCTGCGCCTACTACTCGTCGCCTTTCGCCTTGCGGAGAGGAATTACGATGTGGGTAACCGGGAGCTTCTCGCGGTGAAACTTGCCTTGGAGGAGTGGCGCCACTGGTTGGAGGGGGCGGAGCAACCGTTTATTGTCTGGACTGACCACAAGAATCTTGCTTACGTGCAATCGGCTAAACGTCTCAACTCCCGTCCAGGCCAGGTGGGCGTTGTTTTTCGGACGATTCAAGTTTGCCCTGACGTTCCGACCTGGATCTAAGAACGGCAAGGCGGACGCCTTGTCCCGGATGTTCTCCAGGACGGAGGAGAGTGGGTCCAAGACCGAGACAATCCTTCCCCGGAACTGCGTCGTGGGAGCAGTTATGTGAAGATTGAGGAGGAGGTGCTGGCGGCCCTTCGGACTCAGCCCGGTCCCGGTAACGGTCCACCCGGTCGGTTGTTTGTGCCTGAGTCGATTCGTCCCTGCTGTCCTCAAATGGTCCCACGCCAGCAAGATGGCTTGTCACCCTGGCGTGGCTCGGACAATGGCGTTTCTTCGCAGACGTTTTTGGTGGCCTGCCATGGCCGAGGATACTCGGGGTTTTGTTGCTGCCTGTCCAGTGTGTGCGCAGAATAAGAGTACCAATCGGCCCAGCTCTGGACTACTTCACCCCCTTCCTATTCCCCGGCGACCATGGTCGCATCTCGGCCCTGGACTTCGTCACTGGGTTGCCCGTCTGAGGGGAACACGGTCGTTCTGACTATCGTGGACAGATTCAGCAAGTTCGCCCACTTTGTGCCTATTGCCAAGCTTCCCTCTGCCTCGGAGACGTCCGAGATCCTGGTTAGGGAGGTTTTCAGGGTCCACGGTTTGCCCAGTGATATCGTTTCCGACCGTGGCCCTCAGTTTACCTCTGCTGTCTGGAAGTCCTTCTGTTTGGCCATTGGAGCTACAGTCAGTCTCACATCTGGTTTTCACCCCCAATCCAATGGTCAGGCGGAGAGAGCCAACCAGAAGATGGAGTCCACGCTACGCTGTCTGGTCTCTTCCAACCCCACCTCCTGGGTCTCTCAGTTGCCTTGGGTTGAGTATGCCCACAATACTCTTCCTACATCTGCCACTGGGATGTCCCCCTTCCAGTGCCTGTATGGCTACCAACCTCCCCTGTTTCCTTCTCAGGAGAAGGAGCTCTCAGTGCCTTCTGTTCAGGCCCATATTCGTCGTTGCCACCGGACCTGGCATCGGGCCAGAAAGGCACTCCTTAGAGTTTCGGACCGGTATCAGCTCCAGGCGAATCGTCGCGGATCCCCGCTCCCACCTATACCATCGGAGATAGGGTTTGGTTGGCCACACGGGATCTTCCGTTACGGACTGAGTCTAGGGAAGTTGTTACCGAAGTTCATTGGTCCGTTTGTGGTGGAGAAGGTGATCAATCCAGTGGCAGTTCGACTCAAACTACCGAGGACGCTCAGAGTCCATCCCACCTTTCATGTCTCCTGCCTCAAGCCTGTCTTCCTCAGTCCTCTGTTGCCTCCTCCGCCTCCTCCTCCTCCTCCTCGGATGATCGGAGGTGGTCCTGCCTACACGGTGCGTCGCATCATGGATTCCAGACGGCGGGGCCGGGGTTTCCAGTATCTCGTGGACTGGGAGGGGTATGGCCCTGAAGAGAGGAGTTGGATTCCGCGGCGACAGGTCCTAGATGCGGACCTCATCAGTGACTTCTACCGCCTCCATCCTGGCGCTCCGGGAGTCCGCCCGGTGGCGTTGTCGGAGGGGGGTACTGTAACGATCCCGGCTGTCTGAGTCGGGTCCTGTCTGGTGACTAGTGTTCCGGTTCGTAATCTCCAGTTTCCCGAGGGTTCGGGAACGCTCCCGGGGAGCGCTCTTGTTTTCCCGCACCTGCATCCCATCAGCAATCTGCACACCTGGTCCTGATCATCACCCTTCTTAGGCTCTGGCCTAACATCCAGTTCCCTGCCGGATCGGGTAGCTATGAACAGTATGTTTGTCAGCGTATCAGCCTCTGAGCCATTAGTGTTAGTTTTGTTGTTTTGCACCTTGTGACTTGCTGTGTACTGACCTCCGTTTTTGTTCTGTCTGCAGTCTTTCACCCGGAACCTTCACCCAACCTCTGCCTGATGGTCGGCGGCTGCCGAGCCAGTACCGGACCAACCACTGCACCCTCAACAACCCATCCACGCCACCCGCTCTGTTCCCTGGATTATTCAGCCTCACTCGGAATCTATTAAATAAACACTCACCTTTCTCTCTACGTACCTTGTCCTGGTCTGCTTCTGGGTTCTGGCATAGTAAACCGTGACACATCTCTGGAGAGACCTGAAAATAGCTGTGCAGCGACGCTCCCCATCTGGCCTGACAGAGCTTGAGAGCATCTGCAGAGAAGAATGGGAGAAACTCCCCAAATACAGGTGTGCCAAGCTTGTAGCATCATACCCAAGAAGACTCAAGGCTGTAATCGCTGCCAAAGGTGCTTCAACAAAGTACTGAGTAAAGAGTCTGAATACTTATGTAAATGTCATATTTCCGTTATTTTTTATTTTAATACATTTGCAACATTTCTAAAAACCTGTTTTTGCTTTGTCATTATGGGGTATTGCGTGTAGATTGATGAGGGAAAGGAACTTTAAAATCCATTTTAGGATAAGGCTGCAACGTAACAAAATGTGGAAAACGTCAAGGGGTCCGAATACTTTCAGAATGCACAACACAGCAGCTTTTTGTTATTTCTGTGTAACAAAAAAAAAAACGTAGCTTTTTTACAACGGGGGTCAAAGGGAAAGAATGTTTGTTTCCCCCAATTTGTGGTGGAGGGGTATTCCTCATTAGGTGAATATGGAGTATAAAGTGAGGGTGAGCGGCTTGCTAACGGAAGAAAGAGGGAGGAGCAGGATGGTTCTGTTTTCACTCTCACCTAAGAGCAGGTGAACAGAGCTCCAACAGAGCTGCAGGTGAAGCTGTGATAGGATTAGCTCTAAACCTGCTCCCAGCAGATGCCCCGGCTCCTTTGGGCTCATCTCAGTTTAGCGTGGAAAGCTCCTAGCTCTATAGAGAGGCTTACTCTGTTTCAAACGAAGCCAACGGGGGGGTGTCCGGCCTAATGACAGCACTACACCACACAGCAGCAGGTGGCCAACACTCATAGATATACAATCTATCTCATCTAGATCACAGAACAGATTGAAGGGTAGACAGACAGACAGACAGACAGACAGACAGGCAGAGAGAGAGAAAGACAGAGAGAGACAGACAGACAGACAGAGAGAGAGAGAGACAGAGAGAGAGAGAGAGTGATTTTCATTTTCCCCAACAATGTACAGTAGTATTCAAATATCAAGGTAAAATAGATGGTAATTTCCATGAAGACATTTTTTGTAAATCTTTTTTTGGTAGTTGAAGAAGTTTGAAACATTTTACTTAAGCGAAGCAGTTAAATATAGTCAAAGTTAAAATGAGTAAAATCATTGGTCTGATTACTTTGATAGACTACTATTTATACATTATTACTTAAGATTGTAGGGAGTTAGATCACACATTTCATCAGGAAAAACTACACTCCGACTACTACACTTTTATACACTCTCCTACTCAGTGGTGTAAAGTACTTAAGTAACAATACTTTAAAGTACTACTTAAGTCGTTTTTTGGGGGTATCTGTACTTTACTTTACTATTTATATTTTTGACAACTTTTACTTCACTACATTCCTAAAGAAAATATTGTACTTTTTACTCCATACATTTTCCCTGACAGCCCAAAGTACTCTTTACATTTTGAATGCTTAGCAGGACAGGAAGATTGTGAAATTCACACACGTATCAAGAGAACACGTGGTCGTCCCTACTGCCTCTGATCTGGAGGACTCACTAAACACAAATGCATATTTTGTAAATAATGTCTGAGTGTTGGAGTGTTGCCCCTGGCTATCCATACATTTTACAAACAAGAAAATGGAGCCGTTTACTTTGCTTAATATAAGGAATTAGTAATGATTTATACTTTTACGTCTACTTTTGATACTTAAGTATATTTTAGCAACTACATTTACTTTTGATACTTAAGTATATTTAAAACCAAATACTTTTAGACTTTTACTCAAGTAGTATTTTACTGGGTGACTTTCACTTTTACTTGAGTAACTTTCTATTAAGGTATCTATACTTTTACTCAAGGTATGAAAATTGGATACTTTTTCCACCACTGCTCCTACTGGAATACAACAGTATATGAAAAATGTGTTTAGAAGACAAGGAGGCATTGGCAAAGTTTTTAATAAATACAAACTTTATTTTATCACAACGGTTTGGACGACAGCAGGATGTTCTTGAAGTCCTCTCTGGGCGGGAGGGGGGTCAGTGGGAAGAAGTACCCACTGGCAGGAGAGGGGCACCCCTTTCCTCAGAGCACCTCTGCCCCCATGGGTACACGCAGGGTAACTCAAGTCAAGAGTTGAATTTGAATCTACTGGAAGTTTGTGTGTGTGTGTGTGTGTGTGTGTGTGTGTGTGTGTGTGTGTGTGTGTGTGTGTGTGTGTATGTGCGTCAGATGCTATGAGTGTTTTCTCTGGCCTGCCTGGAGTGTCAGATGGGCGTGGTTTATAATTTTGGAACTATTCTATTGGTCCATTAAGCCAGGCAAGCTCAATCAATCACATATAAAGTGTGTGTGGGTGGGTGCGACATAATATTATGCCATTTAGAAGACGCTTTTATCCAAAGCGACTTACAGTCATGCGTGCATACATTTTTGTGTATGGGTGGTCCCAGGGATCAAACCCACTACCCTGGCGTTACAAGTGCCATGCTCTACCAGCTGAGCTACGGAGGACCACATGTAGTGATTCACACTTGTATCCCAAAGCCCTGGGATAACGGACAAACAGAACACGCAACCAATGTTACATTCTATCTAGAGTCCTGCACAGGCATGACATTTTAGCGCGAGCCCTACCCATGCCGGCGACATTCAGGCTGCACCCTAGCCGGGTCCGATTGCTCAACCCGAAATGTTAAATACAGTAACTTCCTCCGTTAGTATCCATAGCTGATTGTCTCGGTCTGTCACTCACTCCCTACGCTGCCCCTTGCGTTCCTCTGCGTTTGTGAGTATCCATAGCAACGGCTTTGTTTGCTCAATGACGAGACATAAGAGAGCTGTTAGCTGACGTTAGCTAGCTACTTGTCGTCACTCTAAACTCTGACAAACAGCTGTCACTTTTTTTGATTGGTAGTGTCGTAGTAAATATAAAATGTTATAGATTGGTCTGACTAAAATGATGTGCAAGACCCATCTGTTTTGGGTCAGAGAACAAAGGACAGAGGAGAACACCATATCTTGTCACCAGATGGCCTAGTCTTGCAGGAATGCGATAACAGGACAACACCCCCACCTCCGGCCATAAACCACCAGTTACTCCCCACGAGTTCCCTTGACACACACCAATATTTCACTTTCACGCACACTCATTCTCAACTCCTCACGAGTTCCCTGGACACACACAGACATTTCACTGTGCACGCACACTCAAACTCCACTCCCCTGTCTACTGGTCGGGTGCCAAGGGCAGAGGACTCTGCCGTGCACCAATGGGGCATCTGCTCTGGACAGAGCAGACCCGCCTCCTACGCCTCGGGAACCAATCAAGGGACTAGAAGAAGGACCCCTTCCTTTATGTTACATTGTATAAAGTAATGCTGTAAACTCTGTTTAAACATCCTTCTCAACTGTCTCCATAAGAGGCAATTGATTGGGTCCATGCATGTAGCTAACAGTAACAGATATCTCTGTGTTTAATAAACTGCCTTTTTGCTTAAGCAAATTCCTCTCTGTCTAGCGTCGTTGGTTTGTACTCCCTCTCCGTATTATGTGTTCACCAACAGTAGCATATAATTCTGTTCTGATTCCAGATTTGAATAGCAGAGAAGGTAGACCAATATGTCATACCCTCTACGTTTTTATCTAAAGTGCTGGGAAAGTGGTCAGAAATTCAGTTGATTAGAAAAAGCTGGAAGATAATGTGTTAATGGGGTCACTAAAACAGCTGTATCGTTAGATTGGTAGCAGATATCTTGGTTCTGATTTCAGATTATTTGAGCAGCAGAGAAGTAGAAGACGTCATCTGCTTTGACTCTTTGTCTAACTTGTTGGGAAAGTGGGCAAAATTTCAGTTGTTTATAAAAAACAATGATAAACGTTGGTTGATGCGGTTACTAAAACAGCTGTAACATTTACATTTACATTCACGTCATTTAGCAGACGCTCTTATCCAGAGCGACTTACAAATTGGTGCATTCACCCTATAGCCAGTGGGATAACCACTTAAAAAAAATATTATTATTATTTATTTATTTTTTTTGGGGGGGGGGGGGTAGAAGGATTACTTTATCCTATCCCAGGTATTCCTTAAAGAGGTGGGGTTTCAAATGTCTCCGGAAGGTGGTGAGCGACTCCGCCGTCCTGGCGCCGTGAGGGAGCTTGTTCCACCATTGGGGTGCCAGAGCAGCGAACAGTTTTTACTGGGCTGAGCGGGAACTATGCTTCCGCAGAGGAAGGGGAGCCAGCAGGCCAGAGGTGGATGAACGCAATGCCCTCGTTTGGGTGTAGGGACTGATCAGAGCCTGAAGGTACGGAGGTGCCGTTCCCCTCACAGCTCCATAGGCAAGCACCATGGTCTTGTAACAGATGCGAGCTTCAACTGGAAGCCAGTGGAGTGTGCGGAGGAGCGGGGTGACGTGAGAGAACTTGGGAAGGTTGAACACCAGACGGGCAGCGGCATTCTGGATGAGTTGTAGGGGTTTAATGGCACAGGCAGGGAGCCCAGCCAACAGCGAGTTGCAGTAATCAAGACGGGAGATGACAAGTGCCTGGA
Organism: Coregonus clupeaformis; assembly: GCF_020615455.1. Classification (NCBI taxonomy): domain Eukaryota; kingdom Metazoa; phylum Chordata; class Actinopteri; order Salmoniformes; family Salmonidae; genus Coregonus; species Coregonus clupeaformis. The sequence continues at coordinate 37,594 of NW_025534416.1, read as the reverse complement.
TTAGGACCTGTGCCGCTTCCTGTGTAAGGCAGGGTCATACTCTCCGATTGTTGTAGAGCATGAACCTGCAGGATCGGGTCACCGCCTTGATGTTAGCGGAGAACGACAGGGTGTTGTCCAGGGTCACGCCAAGGCTCTTCGCACTCTGGGAGGAGGACACAACGGAGTTGTCAACCGTGATGGCGAGATCATGGAACGGGCAGTCCTTCCCCGGGAGGAAGAGCAGCTCCGTCTTGCCAAGGTTCAGCTTGAGGTGGTGATCCGTCATCCATACTGATATGTCTGCCAGACATGCAGAGATGCGATTCGCCACCTGGTTATCAGAAGGGGGAAAGGAGAAGATTAGTTGTGTATCGTCAGCGTAGCAATGATAGGAGAGGCCATGTGAGGATATGACAGAGCCAAGTGACTTGGTTTATAGAGAGAACAGGAGAGGGCCTAGAACTGAGCCCTGGGGGACACCAGTGGTGAGAGCACGTGGTGCGGAGACAGCTTCTCGCCACGCCACTTGGTAGGAGCGACCGGTCAGGTAGGACGCAATCCAAGAGTGAGCCGCGCCAGAGATGCCCAGCTCGGAGAGGGTGGAGAGGAGGATCTGATGGTTCACAGTATCAAAGGCAGCAGACAGGTCTAGAAGGACAAGAGCAGAGGAGAGAGAGTTAGCTTTAGCAGTGCGGAGAGCCTCTGTGACACAGAGAAGAGCAGTCTCAGTTGAATGACCAGTCCTGAAACCTGACTGGTTTGGGTCAAGAAGGTCATTCTGAGAGAGATAGCAAGAGAGTTGGCTAAAGACGGCACGCTCAATAGTTTTGGAAAGAAAAGAAAGAAGGGATACTGGTCTGTAGTTGTTGACATCAGAGGGATCAAGTGTTGGTTTTTTTGAGAAGGGGTGCAACTCTCGCTCTCTTGAAGACGGAAGGGACATAGCCAGCGGTCAAGGATGAGTTGATCAGCGAGGTGAGGTAGGGGAGAAGGTCACCGGAGATGGTCTGGAGAAGAGAGGAGGGGATGGGGTCAAGCGGGCAGGTTGTTGGGCGGCCTGCAGTCACAAGTCGCAAGATTTTATCTGGAGAGAGAGGGGAGAAAGAAGTCAAAGCATAGGGTAGGGCTGTGTGAGCAGGACCAGCAGCGTCATTAGACTTAACAAACGAGGATCGGATGTCGTCAACCTTCTTTTTCAAAGTGGTTGATGAAGTCATCCACAGAGAGGGAGGGGGTTCAGCAGGGAGGAGAATGTGGCAAAGAGCTTCCTAGGGTTAAAGGCAGATGCTTGGAATTTAGAGTGGTAGAAAGTGGCCTTAGCAGCAGAAACAGATGAAGAGAATGTAGAGAGGAGGGAGTGAAAAGATGCCAGGTCCGCAGGGAGTCTAGTTTTCTTCCATTTCCGCTCAGCTGCCCGGAGCTCTGTTCTGTGAGCTCGCAATGAGTCATCAAGCCACGGAGCTGGAGGGGAGGACCGAGCCGGCCGGGTGGATAGGGGACACAGAGAGTCAAAGGATGCAGAAAGGGAGGAGAGGAGGGTTGAGGAGGCAGAATCAGGAGATTGGAGGGAGAAGGATTGAGCAGAGGGAAGAGATGATAGGATGGAAGAGGAGAGAGTAGTGGGAGAGAGAGAGCGAAGGTTGCGGCGGCGCATTACCATCTGTGTAGGGGCAGAGTGAGTAGTGTTGGAGGAGAGCGAGAGAGAAAAGGATACAAAGTAGTGGTCGGAGACATGGAGGGGAGTTGCAGTGAGATTAGTAGAAGAGCAGCATCTAGTAAAGATGAGGTCAAGCGTATTGCCTGCCTTGTGAGTAGGGGGGGACGGTGAGAGGGTGAGGTCAAAAGAGGAGAGGAGTGGAAAGAAGGAGGCAGAGAGAAATGAGTCAAATGTAGATGTAGGGAGGTTAAAATCCCCCAAAACTGTGAGGGGTGAGCCATCCTCAGGAAAGGAACTTATCAAGGCGTCAAGCTCATTGATGAACTCTCCAAGGGAACCTGGAGGGCGATAGATGACAAGGATATTAAGCTTAAATGGGCTAGTGACTGTGACAGCATGGAATTCAAATGAGGAGATAGACAGATGGGTTAGGGGAAAAATTGAGAATGTCCACTTGGGAGAGATGAGGATTCCTGTGCCACCACCCCTCTGACCAGATGCTCTCGGGGTATGCGAGAACACATGGTCAGACGAGGAGAGAGCAGTAGGAGTAGCAGTGTTTTCAGTGGTAATCCATGTTTCCGTCAGCGCCAGGAAGTCGAGGGACTGGAGGTTAGCATAGGCTGGGATGAAGTCAGCCTTGTTGGCAGCAGAACGGCAGTTCCAGAGGCTGCCTGAGACCTGGAACTCCAGGTGTGTGGTGCGTGCAGGGACCACCAGGTTAGAGAGGCAGCAGCCACGCGGTGTGAGGCGTTTGTGTAGCCTGTGCGGAGAGGAGAGAACAGGGATAGGCAGAGGCATAGTTGACAGGCTGTAGCAAATGGCTACAATAATGCAGAGGAGATCGGAATGAAATGAACTAAACATCTGGGAAAGGAGAGAGTAGAGCCTCTCTCACCACAACTCCCAAATATAACTCTCCCAACTTCCACCTCAGAAACTACAATTGTTTCACTGAAACACCCGAATAAAACTCTCCCAACTTCCACTTTAGAAATTAGAATTGTTGCAAACTACAGCGGTTCAATGTTTCAAGGAATAGACTCAACTTACTTTATTCACGTTTGATTGGTACCAGATAATTACAGTTGAAGTCGGAAGTTTACATACACCTTAGCCAAATACATTTAAACTCAGTTTTTCACAATTCCTGACATTTAATCCTAGTAAAAATTCCCTGTCTTAGGTCAGTTAGGATCACCACTTTATTTTAAGAATGTGAAATGTCAGAATAATAGTAGAGAGAATGATTTATTTCAGCTTTGATTTCTTTCATCACATTCCCAGTGGGTCAAAAGTTTACATACACTAAATTAGAATTTGGTAGCATTGCCTTTAAATTGTTTAATTGCCCAAACTTTGATGGTCTGTCACACACACACACACATTCCATGGGGTCTGCAGTGACCCTCTCCAGTAAGAATTCAAATGAATAGGGCAGTATGTCCCTGTGTTAGTATGTAAGAGAACATCACAAACTGTTTAGTCGTCTAGTTCTTTTTGGAAAGAGTAATCATTAGAAGCAGCCATTGTAATTGTTTAGCTAGCCATCTCAGATAGACAGCGCACGGTAACATAGCTCCTGTGAACCTGTAGAAACTAGTACCGCCCCCCATTTTGAAAATCCCGCCTTCGAGGGTGGGAACACAATTGGACAAGGAAGTAGGGCTCCCGTCAGGCTGTGGTCTTTACAAAGCCAGGGGAAAAATGAGTCAAGCTAGATATCCTGCTATGTCGTGGCAGATAGGAACATCGTTGAGACAAGTCCAATGGCTCTATTGAACAAGAACAACCATATCTACTCGCTGCTAGCGTGATCGTGCAATCGGCAAAACACAAAGGCCACGATAATTGCTACAAAACATGACTCCATTCATTTTTAGATCAGACAGCAGGCTCGATCAACCAAATGACGTCATTGGTTGAGCTTTCCCAGCGTGAAAATAATGAAAAAATACCGCTATGGTGCATAATTATGTCTGAAACACCTCTCATCACTCATAATTATGTAGGGAGACTGGGAAAACACCCCAAATAGTGTCTAGCGGTGAAGTGTCCCTTTAAATAGCAGAGAAATGGACCAAGATGTCATACCCTCTAAATCTTTGTTAGTATCCATAGCAACGACTATGACGAGACATTTGATAGATGTTAGCAGGCGTTAGATAGCTACTTTTTGTTAATAAACTCAGATTTGTAGAAGATAATTCTGTTCTGATTCCAGATTTGAATAGCAGAGACCAAGTAGACCAAAATGTCATACGCTCTAAGTTTTTGTGAGTATCCATAGCAATGGCTCCATTTGGGCTGCTCAATGACGAGACATAAGAGAGCTGTTAGCTGACGTTAGCTAGCTACTTTTCGTCACTCTAAACTCAGACAAGCAGCTGTAACCTTTGATTGGTAGCAGATCATTCTGTTCGGATTCCAGATTTGAATAGCTGAGAAGTACACCAAGATGTCATACCCTCTACGTTTTTATCTAAAAGTGCCGGGAAAGTGATCCAAGATTCAGATGATTAGAAAAAGCTGGAAGATAATGTGTTGATGCGGTTACTAAAACAGCTGTATCGGTAGATTGGTAGCGGATATTTCGGTTTCCGATTTCCGATTTGAACAGCCGAGAAGTAGACGAAGATGTCATAGCTCTAACTGTTTGTCTAACTTGTTGGGAAAGTGGTAAAAGTTGCTGATTTGTGTCCAAAAGTTAAATTTTTTGCATTCACAGTTAATGAAATGTTGGACGTCCTGATGTCACAATGGAAGCTTTAGACTGTTAAATAATATAATAAATATATAATAAAGAAATCCCATGAGAGTGGATGAAGTTTATTAAAGCGTAGTAGTTTCAAGGTGGTGCTGCTGAGCAGCGCAAGATTTATACGCTTTTGAACACCTGGAACTTCCATTTCCTACAATCTAGGGCAAAACATTTCCCTATATGATAACAAATAAACAGTGTTTTCCACCAGTACATAGAGTAGCCAGCCAAAAATAGAAGAAGTAGTCTTGAAGGTGTTCCCTTGGCTGCTTTTCCTTCACTCTGCGGTCGGACTCATCCCAAACCATCTCAATTTGGTTGAGGTCGGGGTGATTGTGGAGGCCAGGTCATCTGATGCAGCACTCCATCATTTCTCCTTCTTGGTAAAATAGCCCTTACACACCCCTTACAAAAACAAATAATAGTCCCACTAAGCCCAAACCAGATGGGATGGCGAATCGCTGCAGAATGCTGTGGTAGCCATGCTGGTTAAGTGTGCCTTGAATTCTAAATAAATCACAGACAGTGTCACCAGCAAAGCACCCCCACACCATAACACCTCCTCCTCCATGCTTTACGGTGGGAAATACACATGCGGAGATCATCCATTCACCCACACAGCGTCTCACAAAGACACAGCGGGAGGAACCAAAAAGCTCCAATTTCCATCGGTCTAATGTCCATTGCTCCTGTTTCTTGGTCCACGCAAGTCTCTTCTTATTATTGGTGTCCTTTAGTAGTGGTTTCTTTGCAGCAATTCGACCATGACCATGACCTGGCTCAGAGTGGAAGAGAGATTCACCTCATCACTGCTTGTTTTTGTAAGAAGCTGAATGTACAGAGTTGTCTGTTTAAACTATTATCACTCAGGTCGGACACCCATGCATACCCCACAAGACATGCCACCAGAGGTCTCTTCACAGTCCCCAAGTCCAGACTATGGGAGGCGCACAGTACTACATAGAGCCATGACTACAATGAACTCTCTTCCACATCAGGTAACTGATGCAAGCAGTAGAATCAGATTTTTAAAAACAGGTAAAAATACACCTTATGGAACAACGGGGACTGTGAAGAGACACACACAAGGGTATAGACACATTGTGATATTGTTGTATGGTGGTATTATACATGTTGTATTGTAGATAGGTAGTGGTGTAATAATGTTATATGATGTACTGTTTTATATTTTGTTTTATATGTAATGTAAGTGCTTTAATGTGTTTGGACCCCAGGAAGAGTAGCTGCTGCCTTGGCAGGAACTAATGGGGATCCATAATAAACCGAGTGGCGCAGTGGTCTAAGGCACTGCATCTCAGTGCTTGAGACGTCACTACAGACCCCCTGGTTCGATTCCAGGCTGTATCACAACCGGCCGTGATTGGGAGTCCCATAGGGCGGCGCACAATTGGCCCAGCGTCGTCTGGGTTTGGCCGGTGCAGGCTGTCATTGTAAATAAGAATTTGTTCTTAACTGACTTGCCTAGAAAAATAAAGGTAAAATAAAATAAAAATAAAAACCCCAGGAAGAGTAGCCGCTGCCTTGGCAGGAACTAATATGGGATCCATAATAAACCCCAGGAAGAGTAGCAGCTGCCTTGGCAGGAACTAATATGGGATCCATAATAAACCCCAGGAAGAGTAGCCGCTGCCTTGGCAGGAACTAATATGGGATCCATAATAAACCCCAGGAAGAGTAGCCGCTGCCTTGGCAGGAACTAATGGAGATCCATAATAAATCCCAGGAAGAGTAGCTGCACATGCCTTGGCAGGAACTAATGGGGATCCATAATAAACCCCAGGAAGAGTAGCTGCTGCCTTGGCAGGAACTAATGGGGATCCATAATAAACCCCAGGAAGAGTAGCTGCTGCCTTGGCAGGAACTAATGGGGATCCATAATAAACCCCAGGAAGAGTAGCTGCTGCCTTGGCAGGAACTAATGGGGATCCATAATAAACCCCAGGAAGAGTAGCTGCTGCCTTGGCAGGAACTAATGTGGATCCATAATAAACCCCAGGAAGAGTAGCTGCTGCCTTGGCAGGAACTAATGGGGATCCATAATAAACCCCAGGAAGAGTAGCTGCTGCCTTGGCAGGAACTAATGGGGATCCATAATAAACCCCAGGAAGAGTAGCTGCTGCCTTGGCATGAACTAATGGGGATCCATAATAAACCCCAGGAAGAGTAGCTGCTGCCTTGGCAGGAACTAATGGGGATCCATAATAAACCCCAGGAAGAGTAGCTGCTGCCTTGGCAGGAACTAATGGGGATCCATAATAAACCCCAGGAAGAGTAGCTGCTGCCTTGGCAGGAACTAATGGGGATCCATAATAAACCCCAGGAAGAGTAGCCGCTGCCTTGGCAGGAACTAATGGGGATCCATAATAAACCCCAGGAAGAGTAGCCGCTGCCTTGGCAGGAACTAATGGGGATCCATAATAAACCCCAGGAAGAGTAGCCGCTGCCTTGGCAGGAACTAATGGGGATCCATAATAAACCCCAGGAAGAGTAGCCGCTGCCTTGGCAGGAACTAATGGGGATCCATAATAAACCCCAGGAAGAGTAGCCGCTGCCTTGGGAGGAACTAATGGGGATCCATAATAAACCCCAGGAAGAGTAGCTGCTGCCTTGGCAGGAACTAATGGGGATCCATAATAAACCCCAGGAAGAGTAGCTGCTGCCTTGGCAGGAACTAATGGGGATCTATAATAAATACACATACAAATACAAATGAAGGCCTGATTCACACAGTCTCCTTGAACTCTGTGAAGTATTTACTTGGGCTGCAATTTCTGAGGCTGGTAACTCTAATGAACTTATCCTCTGCAGCAGAGGTAACTCTGGGTCTTCCATTCCTGTGGCGGTCCTCATGAGAGCCAGTTTCATCATAGCGCTTGATGGTTTTTGCGACTGCACTGAAATGTTCTGTATTGACTGACCTTCATGTCTTAAAAGTAATGATGGACTGTTGTTTCTCTTTGCTTATTTGAGCTGTTCTTGCCATAATATGGACTTGGTCTTTTACCAAATAGGGCTATCTTCTGGATACCCCCCCTACCTTGTCACAACACAACTGATTGGCTCAAACGCATTAAGAAGGAAAGAAATTCCACAAATTAACTTTTAAGAAGGCACACCAGTTAATTGAAATGCATTCCAGGTGACTACCTCATGAAGCTGGTTGAGAGAATGCCAAGAGTGTGCAAAGCTGTCATCAAATCAAAGGGTGGCTATTTGAAGAATCTCAAATATAAAACATGATTCCATATGTGTTATTTCATAGTTTTGATGTCTTCACTATTATTCTACAATGTAGAAAATAGTAAAAATAAAGAAAAACCCTTGAATGAGTAGGTTTTATAAAACGTTTGACCGGTAGTGTATAAGTCAGAAATAATGTAATTCTTACAATATTTAAAGTGTGGCTCCTTTCACAAGCCACACTAATAAGTCTGAAGTATGTTGAAGACTGCTTCTCATAATACAAAGTAGAAAAACACACAAGAAAGAAGAAAAACACCAGGATGTAAGCTAGTATTGTATAAGCGTGACTCATGCACCCCCAACCACCCCCCTTGAGCTGCGTGCCGTGTGGTGAATGAAAGGTGTGTGTGTGGGGGGGGTGAGCTGCGTGCCGTGTGGTGAATGAAAGGTGTGTGTGTGGGGGGGGTGAGCTGCGTGCCGTGTGGTGAATGAAAGGTGTGTGTGTGGGGGGTGAGCTGCGTGCCGTGTGGTGAATGAAAGGTGTGTGTGTGGGGGGGGTGAGCTGCGTGCCGTGTGGTGAATGAAAGGTGTGTGTGTGGGGGGGGTGAGCTGTGTGCCGTGTGGTGAATGAAAGGTGTGTGTGTCTGTCAGGGTGTGTGAAAGGCCACGAAGTGAGCATCTCCGGAGTGGAAAAGGGATATCAATAATTCAATTAAGACTTCCTCTGCCTCATTCCATTTCCCCCTCTCTCTTTCTTTAGCTCGCTGTCTCCTCCGCTCTCTCCTCACCTCCTCCTCTCCTCCTCCTCTCCTCACCTCCTCCTCTCCTCCTCTCCTCCTCTCCTCTCCTCCTCCTCCTCTCTTCCTCCTCTCCTCCTCTCCTCTCCTCCTCCTCCTCTCCTCCTCTCCTCACCTCCTCCTCACCTCCTCTCCTCCTCCTCCTCTCCTCCTCTCCTCCTCCTCTCCTCCTCTCCTCACCTCCTCCTCCCCTCCTCTCCTCCTCCTCCTCTCCTCCTCTCCTCCTCCTCTCCTCCTCCTCCTCCCTCTCCCTCCTCTCCTCCTCCTCTCCCTCCTCCTCCTCTCCTCCTCTCCCTCCTCCTCTCCTCTCCTCCTCCTCCTCTCCTCCTCTCCTCCTCTCTCCTCTCCTCCTCTCCTCCTCTCCTCCTCCCTCTCCTCCTCTCCTCCTCCTCTCCTCACCTCCTCCTCTCCTCCTCTCCTCCTCCCTCTCCTCCTCCTCTCCTCCTCCTCTCCCTCCTCCTCCTCCCTCCTCTCCTCCTCTCCTCCTCTCTTCCTCCTCCTCTCCTCCTCTCCTCCTCCTCTCCTCACCTCCTCTCTTCCTCCTCTCCTCTCCTCCTCTCCTCCTCTCCTCCTCTCCTCCTCCTCTCCTCTCCTCCTCCTCTCCTCCTCTCCTCCTCCTCTCCTCATCCATCATTCCTCCACTACTTTAACCCCCACCACTTTACCAAGTTGCACCGTACCCCTTATGTTTCTAAATCTGAAGCACAGTAAATTAATACTGGGGCTTTTAAGAGTAGTTTTATTTAGCAACAAGACATTCAGCCAGTCATCTGTGTCATCAGCCAGTCAGATTAGAGTTAAGTGTTTGTGTGTGTGGTGTGTGTGTGTGTGTGTGTGTGTGTGTGTGTGTGTGTGTGGTGTGTGTGTGTGTGTGTGTGTGTGTGTGGTGTGTGGTGTGTGGTGTGTGTGTGTGTGTGTGTGTGTGTGGTGTGTGTGTGTGTGTGGTGTGTGGTGTGTTTGTGTGTGTGTGTGTGGTGTGTGTGTGTGTGGAGTGTGTCTACAGCTGAAGCTAGTCCGGCCCAGAGTGCACTGTAATCCTGTTTAAAGCCCAGAGTGTAATCATCAACACTGTAATCCTGTTTAAAGCACTGCTCTGAGAACAATCCGGGGGCCGCATCCCAAAATGAACCCTATTCCCTACATAACTTGTAAGGATCCGACGGCCTTGTAAGGATCCGACGGCGAGCGAGTAAACTGCCTCTCCCATCAATACTATTAGCCAACGTTCAATCTTTTGAGAATAAAATTGACGATTTAAGATTACGGTTATCCTACCAACGGGACATTAAAAACTGTAATATCTTATGTTTCACGGAGTCGTGGCTGAACGACAACAATGATACCATTCAGCTAGAAGGCTACACGCTACATCGGCAGGACAGAACGGCTGGCTCCGGTAAGACAAAGGGTGGCGGTCTCTGTATATTTGTAAACAACAGCTGGTGTACAAAATCAAATACTAAGGAAGTCTCGAGGTTTTGCTCGCCTGAGGTAGAGTATCTTATGATAAGCTGTAGACCACACTATTTACCAAGAGAGTTTTCAGCTATATTTTTCATAGCTGTCTATTTACCACCACAAACCAATGCTGGCATTAAGATTGCACTGAATGAGTTGTACAAGGCCATTAATCAACAGGAAAACGCTCATCCAGATGCAGCGCTCCTAGTGGCCGGGACTTTAATGCAGGGAAACTTAAATCCGTTCTACCTAATTTCTACCAGCATGTCAAATGTGCAACCAGAGGGAAAAAAACTCTAGACCACCTTTACTCCACACACAGAGACGCATACAAAGCTCTCCCTCGCCCTCCATTTGGCAAATCTGACCATAACTCTATCCTCCTGATTCCTGCTTATAAGCAAAAACTGAAGCAGGAAGCACCAGTGATTCGGTTAATAAAAAAGTGGTCAGATGACGCAGATGCCAAGCTACAGGACTGTTTTGCTAGCACAGACTGGAACATGTTCCGGGATTCTTCAGACAGCATTGAGGAGTACACCACATCAGTCACTGGCTTCATCAATAAGTGCATCGATGATGTCGTCCCCACAGTGACCGTGACGTACATACCCCAACCAGAAGCCATGGATTACAGGCAACATCCGCACTGAGCTAAAGGGTAGAGCTGCCGCTTTCAAGGAACGGGACTCTAACCCGGAAGCTTATAAGAAATCCCGCTATGACCTCCGACGAACCATCAAACAGGCAAAGAGTCAATACAGGTCTAAGATTGAATCATACTACACTGGCTCTGACGCTCGTCGGATGTGGCAGGGCTTGAAAACTATTACAGACTACAAAGGGAAGCACAGCCGCGAGCTGCCCAGTGACACAAGCCTACCAGACGAGCTAAACCACTTCTATGCTCGCTTCGAGGCAAGCAACACTGAAGCATGCATGAGAGCACCAGCTGTTCCGGACGACTATGTGATCACGCTCTCCGTAGCCGATGTGAGTAAGACTTTTAAGCAAGTCAACATTCACAAGGCCGCTGGGCCAGACGGATTACCAGGGCGTGTACTCCGAGCATGTGCTGACCAACTGGCAAGTGTCTTCACTGACATTTTCAACATGTCCCTGACCGAGTCTGTAATACCAACATGTTTCAAGCAGACCACCATAGTCCCCGTGCCCAAGAACTCTAAGATAACCTGCCTAAATGACTACCGACCCGTGGCACTGACGTCTGTAGCCATGAAGTGCTTTGAAAGACTGGTCATGGCTCACATCAACAGCATAATCCCAGAAACCCTAGACCCACTCCAATTTGCATACCGCCCCAACAGATCCACAGATGATGCAATCTCTATCGCACTCCACACTGCCCTTTCCCACCTGGACAAGAGGAACACCTACGTGAGAATGCTATTCATTGACTACAGCTCAGCATTCAACACCATAGTGCCCTCTAAGCTCATCACTAAGCTAAGGATCCTGGGACTAAACACCTCCCTCTGCAACTGGATCCTGGACTTCCTGACGGGCCGCCCCCAGGTGGTAAGGGTAGGTAACAACACATCTGCCACACTGATCCTCAACACGGGGGCCCCTCAGGGGTGCGTGCTCAGTCCCCTCCTGTACTCTCTGTTCACCCATGACTGCATGGCCAGGCACGACTCCAACACCATCATTAAGTTTGCCGACGACACAACAGTGGTAGGCCTGATCACCGACAACGATGAGACAGCCTATAGGGAGGAGGTCAGAGATCTGGCCGTGTGGTGCCAGGACAACAACCTCTCCCTCAACGTGACCAAGACAAAGGAGATGATTGTGGACTACAGGAAAAAAAAAGAGGACTGAGCACGCCCCCATTCTCATCGACGGGGCTGTAGTGGAACAGGTTGAGAGCTTCAAGTTCCTTGGTGTCCACATCACCAACGAACTATCATGGTCCAAGCACACCAAGACAGTCGTGAAGAGGGCACGACAAAGCCTATTCCCCCTCAGGAGACTAAAAAGATTTGGCATGGGTCCTCAGATCCTCAAAAAATTCTACAGCTGCACCATCGAGAGCATCCTGACTGGTTGCATCACCGCCTGGTATGGCAACTGCTTGGCCTCTGACCGCAAGGCACTACAGAGGGTAGTGCGTACGGCCCAGTACATCACTGGGGCAAAGCTCCCTGCCATCCAAGACCTCTATACCAGGCGGTGTCAGAGGAAGGCCCTCAAAATTGTCAAAGACTCCAGCCACCCTAGTCATAGACTGTTCTCTCTGCTACCGCACGGCAAGCGGTACCGGAGTGCCAAGTCTAGGTCCAAAAGACTTCTCAACAGCTTCTACCCACAAGCCATAAGACTCCTGAACAGCTAATCATGGCTACCCGGACTATTTGCACTGCCCCCCCACCCCATCCTTTTTACGCTGCTGCTACTCTGTTAAGTATTTATGCATAGTCACTTTAACTCTACCCACATGTACATATTACCTCAACTACCTCAACTAGCCGGTGCCCCCGCACATTGACTCTGCACCGTTACCCCCCTGTATATGTGACACTCTGGCTCTAGGACTCTTGTATGTGAGCTAGAGTGTATGTTGTTTTGTTGGGGATTTGGGTGTTTTTCTATGTTGGTAGTTCTGTCGGGTGTATTTCTATGTTTGCAGGTCTGTGGGTTGGTTTTCTAGGTATTGTATGTTGTAGTCAATGACTCCCAATCGGAGGTAACGAGTGTCAGCTGTCGGCTCGTTATCTCTGATTGGGAGCCATATTTAAACTGTCAGTTTTCACCTTTGTTTTGTGGGTTATTGTTCCAAGTTCAGTGTATTGTTACGTTAGGACTTCACTATCGTCTTTTGTTGTTTTTACGTGGTTGCTTTATAAATAAAGTCATCATGTTCACTCCACGCGCTGCGTATTGGTCCGCTCCTTCCGACGATCGTGACAGTATATATAGCCTCCCTACTGTCACTTTATTTTACTTCTGCTCTTTGTTTTTCTCAACACTTTTTTTTTTTTTTTTTTTTTTTTTTGTTGTTTTATTCTTACTTTTTTGTTTAAAATAAACGCACTGTTGGTTAAGGGCTGTAAGTAAGCATTTCACTGTAATGTCTGCACTTGTTGTATTCGGCGCATGTGACCAATAAAATTTGATTTGATTTGATTTGAACTCTATGGGCCCAGGTCAAAAGTCGTGCACTATAGGGAATAGGGTGCCCTTTGGGATGCAGGCCGGGCCTGGGCTGAGGGTGTTGGTGTTAGAACCACAGAACATCACACACTGTGTTTCTGGCTCCGCATTGCTGCTGGCTCTTGGGGTTTCAGGAACACCACACACTGTGTTTCTGGCTCCGCATTGCTGCTGGCTCTTGGGGTTTCAGGAACACCACACACTGTGTTTCTGGCTCCGCATTGCTGCTGGCTCTTTGGGGTTTCAGGCTGGGTTTCTGCTGGCTCTTTGGGGTTTCAGGCCGGGTTTCTGTTAAGCACTTTGTGAAATCAGCTGATGTAAAAAGGGCTTTATAAAATAAATTTGATTGATTGCTGTAACAGCACCGAGAGGCACTCAGAGCACTACGATGTTATAGACCACCACTGATATCTGTCTAATGAGGGTTATGATAATATCAAGTTGTTCTGTCTGAGGGGGGTTATGACAATATCAAGTTGTTCTGTCTGATGAGGGGGGTTATGACAATATCAAGTTGTTCTGTCTGAGGGGGGTTATGACAATATCAAGTTGTTCTGTCTGAGGGGGGTTATGACAATATCAAGTTGTTCTGTCTGAGGGGGGTTATGACAATATCAAGTTGTTCTGTCTGAGGGGGGTTATGACAATATCAAGTTGTTCTGTCTGAGGGGGGTTATGACAATATCAAGTTGTTCTGTCTGAGGGGGGTTATGACAATATCAAGTTGTTCTGTCTGAGGGGGGTTATGACAATATCAAGTTGTTCTGTCTGATGAGGGGGGTTATGATAATATCAAGTTGTTCTGTCTGAGGGGGGTTATGATAATATCAAGTTGTTCTGTCTGATGAGGGGGGTTATGATAATATCAAGTTGTTCTGTCTGATGAGGGGGGTTATGATAATATCAAGTTGTTCTGTCTGAGGGGGGGAGGGTTATGATAATATCAAGTTGTTCTGTCTGATGGGGGTTATGACAATATCACTCACTCACTCACTCACTCACTCACTCACTCACTCACTCACTCACTCACTGTCCAGCTACTAGCTCCAGGTGATTTGAACATCTGAAGGGACAACAATGTGCATGTGAATGATATTCCTGTATCTGCTACTGGGGATAATGTGTGACTGTCAGCATCTAGACCCTTCCCTACAGTATGCGTGTTCTACTGAGCCATTCTCATGCAACTCATGCATGTTTAATACTAAGACGATGTGGGAAAGTGGCAGGCCTGCCCGCCCTGCCCTCTGCTGTAGTGTCATACCACCCAGGCTGCCCACCCTGCCCTCTGCTGTAGTGTCATACCACCCAGGCTGCCCACCCTGCCCTCTGCTGTGGTGTCATACCAGCCAGGCTGCCCACCCTGCCCTCTGCTGTAGTGTCATACCAGCCAGGCTGCCCACCCTGCCCTCTGCTGTAGTGTCATACCAGCCAGGCTGCCCGCCCTGCCCTCTGCTGTAGTGTCATACCACCCAGGCTGCCCACCCTGCCCTCTGCTGTGGTGTCATACCAGCCAGGCTGCCCACCCTGCCCTCTGCTGTAGTGTCATACAACCCAGGCTGCCCACCCTGCCCTCTGCTGTGGTGTCATACCAGCCAGGCTGCCCACCCTGCCCTCTGCTGTAGTGTCATACCAGCCAGGCTGCCCACCCTGCCCTCTGCTGTAGTGTCATACCAGCCAGGCTGCCCACCCTGCCCTCTGCTGTAGTGTCATACCAGCCAGGCTGCCCACCCTGCCCTCTGCTGTAGTGTCATACCAGCCAGGCTGCCGGCCCTGCCCTCTGCTGTAGTGTCATACCAGCCAGGCTGCCCGCCCTGCCCTCTGCTGTAGTGTCATACCAGCCAGGCTGCCCACCCTGCCCTCTGCTGTAGTGTCATACCAGCCAGGCTGCCCACCCTGCCCTCTGCTGTGGTGTCATACCAGCCAGGCTGCCCGCCCTGCCCTCTGCTGTAGTGTCATACCAGCCAGGCTGCCCGTCCTGCCCTCTGCTGTGGTGTCATACCAGCCAGGCTGCCGGCCGGCCGCTCCTCTTCCGTGTGTGTGTGTGTGTGTCTGTGTGAGAGAGAGAGTTTAAATATTTAATTCTATACTCCTTTCCTCATACAGACTAGCAGAAGGGAAGAGTCAGGGAAGAGGCTGCTGTTCCGTTGAAAGGGGCTTTAGACAGCATTAAAGTGCTAATCCCATGACCTTTAGTAACCTGATGATCTGGATTACACAGCAGAGGAGGCAGATCATTTTACAGCCTGGGACCTTGGGCTGGTGACCATCCACTCAAGGCTATTTTACACAGCCTGGGAAAATAACCCAGACTACCTTACACCGCTATACCAGAATACCTTACACCCCTATACCAGATTACCTTACACCGCTATACCAGAATACCTTACACCCCTATACCAGATTACCTTACACCCCTATACCAGGCTATCTTACAACCCTATACCAGGCTACCTTACACCCCTATACCAGGCTACCTTACACCCCTATACCAGGCTACCTTACACCCCCTATACCAGGCTACCTTACACCCCTATACCAGGCTACCTTACAACCCTATACCAGGCTACCTTACACCCCTATACCAGGCTACCTTACACCCCTATACCAGGCTACCTTACAACCCTATACCAGGCTACCTTACACCCCTATACCAGGCTACCTTACACCCCTATACCAGGCTACCTTACAACCCCTATACCAGGCTACCTTACACCCCTATACCAGGCTACCTTACACCCCTATACCAGGATACCTTACACCCCTATACCAGGATACCTTACACCCCTATACCAGGCTACCTTTATCCCTATACCAGGCTACCTTACAACCCTATACCAGGCTACCTTACACCCCTATACCAGGATACCTTACACCCCTATACCAGGCTACCTTACACCCCTATACCAGGCTACCTTTATTCCCTATACCAGGCTACCTTACAACCCCTATACCAGGCTACCTTACACCCCTATACCAGGATACCTTACACCCCTATACCAGATTACCTTACACCCCTATACCAGGATACCTTACACCCCTATACCAGGCTACCTTACACCCCTATACCAGATTACCTTACACCCCTATACCAGATTACCTTACACCGCTATACCAGAATACCTTACACCCCTATACCAGATTACCTTACACCGCTATACCAGAATACCTTACACCCCTATACCAGATTACCTTACACCCCTATACCAGATTACCTTACACCCCTATACCAGGCTACCTTACACCCCTATACCAGGCTACCTTACACCCCTATACCAGGCTACCTTACACCCCTATACCAGGCTACCTTACACCCCTATACCAGGCTACCTTACACCCCTATACCAGAATACCTTACACCCCTATACCAGGCTACCTTACACCCCTATACCAGGCTACCTTACACCCCTATACCAGGCTACCTTACACCCCTATACCAGGCTACCTTACACCCCTATACCAGGCTACCTTTATTCCCTATACCAGGCTACCTTACACCCCTATACCAGGATACCTTACACCCCTATACCAGGCTACCTTACACCCCTATACCAGGCTACCTTACACCCCTATACCAGAATACCTTACACCCCTATACCAGGCTACCTTACACCCCTATACCAGGCTACCTTACACCCCTATACCAGGCTACCTTACACCCCTATACCAGGCTACCTTACACCCCTATACCAGGCTACCTTACACCCCTATACCAGGCTACCTTACACCCCTATACCAGGATACCTTACACCCCTATACCAGGATACCTTACACCCCTATACCAGGATACCTTACACCCCTATACCAGGATACCTTACACCCCTATACCAGGCTACCTTACACCCCTATACCAGGCTACCTTACACCCCTATACCAGGCTACCTTACACCCCTATACCAGGCTACCTTTATTCCCTATACCAGGCTACCTTACACCCCTATACCAGGCTACCTTACACCCCTATACCAGGCTACCTTACACCTCTATACCAGGCTACCTTACACCCCTATACCAGGCTACCTTACACCCCTATACCAGGCTACCTTACACCCCTATACCAGGCTACCTTTATTCCCTATACCAGGATACCTTACACCCCTATACCAGGCTACCTTACACCCCTATACCAGGATACCTTACACCCCTATACCAGGCTACCTTTATTCCCTATACCAGGCTACCTTACACCTCTATACCAGGATACCTTACACCCCTATACCAGGCTACCTTACACCCCTATACCAGGCTACCTTACACCCCTATACCAGGCTACCTTACACCCCTATACCAGGCTACCTTACACCCCTATACCAGGCTACCTTACACCCCTATACCAGGCTACCTTTATTCCCTATACCAGGCTACCTTACACCCCTATACCAGGCTACCTTACACCCCTATACCAGGCTACCTTACACCCCTATACCAGGCTACCTTACACCCCTATACCAGGATACCTTACACCCCTATACCAGAATACCTTACACCCCTATAACAGGCTACCTTACACCCCTATACCAGGATACCTTACAACCCTATAACAGGCTACCTTTATTCCCTATACCAGGCTACCTTACACCCCTATACCAGGCTACCTTACACCCCTATAACAGAATACCTTACACCCCTATACCAGAATACCTTACACCGCTATACCAGGTTCTGGAAACATCACGTAATTCAGGTGTAATCGCAGCCAATCTGAGCATAATTATCCTAGTGCCCAATCTGTCTACCGGCCAGGCCAACTCTGTTACTGTGCAGGACTGTTACGAGATGTTCTCTGCGTCCTGAATGTGACCCTATTCCCCATAGGGCTCCGGTCAAAGGTGGTGCACTATGTAGAGAAAAGGTTGCCATTTGGGACGCTGATGTAATCAACAGACAAACAGGAGATTACCCAACTGACTGTGTTAGTTTGTACAATACATTATATCTACTGTAGACACTCCTAAATGGTAAACATGGCTCTATAACATGGCCCTATAACATGGCTCTATAACATGGCCCTATAACATGGCCCTATAACATAACATGGCCCTATAACATGACTCTATAACATGGCCCTATAACATAACATGGCCCTATAACATGGCCCTATAACATGGCTCTATAACATGGCTCTATAACATGGCTCTATAACATGGCCCTATAACATGGCTCTATAACATGGTTCTTTAACATGGCCCTATAACATAACATGGCCCTATAACATGGCTCTATAACATGGCCCTATAACATGGCTCTATAACATGGCTCTATAACATGGCCCTATAACATGGCTCTATAACATGGCCCTATAACATAACATGGCTCTATAACATGTCTCTATAACATGGCTCTATAACATGGCCCTATAACATAACATGGCCCTATAACATGGCTCTATAACATGGCTCTATAACATGGCCCTATAACATGGCTCTATAACATGGCCCTATAACATGGCTCTATAACATGGTTCTTTAACATGGCCCTATAACATAACATGGCCCTATAACATGGCTCTATAACATGACTCTATAACATGGCCCTATAACATGGCTCTATAACATGGCTCTATAACGTGGCCCTATAACATGGCTCTATAACATGGCTCTATAACATGGTTCTTTAACATGGCCCTATAACATGGCTCTATAACGTGGCCCTATAACATGGCTCTATAACATGGCCCTATAACATGGCCCTATAACATGGCTCTATAAAATGGTTCTTTAACAAGGCCCTATAACATGGCTCTATAACGTGGCCCTATAACATGGCTCTATAACATGGCCATATAACATGACCCTATAACATGGCCCTATAACATGGCCTTATAACATGGCTCTATAACATGGTTCTTTAACATGGCTCTATAACATGGCCCTATAACATGGCCCTATAACATGGCTCTATAACATGGTTCTTTAACATGGCCCTATAACATGGCTCTATAACGTGGCCCTATAACATGGCTCTATAACATGGCCCTATAACATGGCCCTATAACATGGCCCTATAACATGGCTCTATAACGTGGCCCTATGACGTGGCCCTATAACATGGCCCTATAACATGGCTCTATAACGTGGCCCTATGACGTGGCCCTATAACATGGCCCTATAACATGGCCCTATAACATGGCCCTATCATGGCCCTATAACATGGCCCTATAACATGGCCCTATAACATAACATGTCTCTATAACATGGCCCTTTAACATGGCTCTATAACATGGCTCTATAACATGGCCCTATAACATGGCCCTATAACATAACATGGCCCTATAACATGGCCCTATAACATGTCCCTATAACATGGCTCTATAACATGGCCCTATAACATGGCTCTATAGCATGGCTCTATAACATGGCCCTATAACATGGCCCTATAACATGGCCCTACAACATATCATGGCCCTATAACATGGCTCTATAACATGGCCCTATAACATGGCTCTATAGCATGGCTCTATAACATGGCCCTATAACATGGCTCTATAACATGGCCCTATAACATGGCTCTATAGCATGGCTCTATAACATGGCCCTATAACATGGCTCTATAACATGGCCCTATAACATAACATGGCTCTATAACATGGCCCTATAACATGGCCCTATAACATAACATGACCCTATAACATGGCCTTATAACATGGCTCTATAACATGGCTCTATAACATGGCCCTATAACATGGCTCTATAACATGGCCCTTTAACATGGCTCTATAACATGGCTCTATAACATGGCCCTATAACATGGCTCTATAACATGGCTCTATAACATGGCTCTATAACATGGCCCTATAACATGGCTCTATAACATATCATGGCTCTATAACATGGCCCTTTAACATGGCTCTATAACATGGCTCTATAACATATCATGGCTCTATAACATGGCTCTATAACATGGCTCTATAACATGGCTCTATAACATGGCTCTATAACATGGCCCTATAACATGGCTCTATAACATAACATGGCTCTATAACATGGCCCTATAACATGGCCCTTTAACATGGCTCTATAACATGGCTCTATAACATGGCCCTATAACATGGCCCT